>NC_079895.1:817645-870145 GCF_024868665.1 Triplophysa rosa | reverse complement strand
TCTAAATATCCAAGATAATTGAACATTCGTCATTAACAAGGCTTTTTCCTTTCTAAAAACTCATAAAATAACACTTCATTTCAAAATTTACTTTCCTAATGCAGTCTCACGCAAAGCATGCTGGGAACTGAATTTCATTCTCAACAAATCATCTTGAATTAACTTGTTGAAATTAAGTTAAACTAACTCAAAAGTAAGAATTAGTTACAGGAACTCAAAACATTTAAGTTAGGAATTTTTTTATATAAAATTAAGTTTACACTACTTAAACTGTTTAATTTCTTTGAACATTCGGGTTTACAGTGTACAGTTTGCTCATTTTTAATGAGTAGATTACACTGTTCGGGAAGGCCGCAGCTGAAATGTGTTAAAGTCTGAGAGGTAAATTTAGTCTAAATGATGTGTGGTGTTAATGCAGTTTTAGTGTGTCTGAGTTTCATTTCAACACAGCGTGCATGCAGAAAACAGGAACCTCGGACACTCAAATACACACGTAGAAGAGAAGAACAATCACCAATGATAATAAGCCTAATAAAGATCAACATTTGACTCGGTTTAACTGTCTGATACTTTTAGATTTATATCTTTCAGAGGAACTGAAGCACAACACGTGAGTCATAAAAACAGCTTTTTGATGCATTCATGGTGCTGTTAGGAGCTAAACTATAATTGTTCAGGAAACAGCAGCTCGGACATGCATTTAATGCAAGATAGACAATCATAAGATCAAAACATCACGAGAGCGAGTAAATCGTAACAGAACTAACGATTTTAATAAACAATTCCGTAACACTTCAACGTTTGTGGCCAGATGCATGTGTCATGGCTCTGCTTCCTTAGTCATGTTTTTCTTGGTCCTGTAGCAGAGCCATGGCAAAGTCTTTGGTTATGTGTGGAGAGAAACATATTATTGTCCTTTTGACAATAATATACGTTCTCTCCAGTGTCTTGTCATTGTCCCCATTCCTCTCGTTTCCTCGTTATTTTTCCCTAAGTGTTTGATTACCCACACCTGCCCCGTGTCGTTATCCCTCGTTTGTCTCTCCCTATTTATACCCTCATGTTTCTTTGTCTTGTGCTGTTGGATTGTACTGTGTTCGTTCCATGTGTGTGCTATGTGCCTTCCAGTTAGTCTTGTTATTTCGTCCAGCGTCAACCGTCTTTGCCCGTTCTTGTTCCCGTCTGCTGCTTCCTTGTCTGTTTAGTAAGTGTTTAGTTTAGTTGAGTTTTTTTCAAGTGTTTATTCAGTTTAATGTCAGTTAGTCTTCGTACTATTATTTATCCTGTTTGTGTTTTGCCCCATCGTGGGTTCTTGTTTTGTATTTTATTATTTAAATAAACTGTTTGTTTGTTAACCCCGTCACTGCCTGCCTGCGCTTGGGTTCTTTCTGCCAGTTCCTGACAGCATGTGTTTGCGTCAGCGCCGGTGTCTGTTTAGGGAAAGCAATACAATTCTCATTGTTCTGATTTGTTAACAGCAGTGAGAATTGATAAAACATCACATGCTTCTGGCTTTGGCATAACAAACACATTGTAGCAGGTTTGAGATACACAAACACACATAAATAAATGTTTCAGGTTGAATAAAAACCTCTGTGGTATATTGTTCATCCCTCAGGTATTGAAGCCACAACACACCTACTAAAACATACGAATAAGATTGTTCGATTCAAACAAATGATCCACTTCAAAATAGTTTTTTAGCATTGTTTACAAATGCAGAATGACGCAGACAGTCAGCTTAACAATAGTCCATTATAGAAAATAACAATACTAAATGAACAAACAATCAAACAAATAACTAAATAGTAATATTATTTACATTACAAGTAATAATAAAAGTAATACTGGAGAGTGAATGACAGAAATATGCAAAGCCAATATTTATAATATACTGCGTTTAAAAATAAAAAATAAAAATGTATTATACAAAATGTGTACAAATATATATATACCCACACAACAAACTTAACAAACAAAACCAGTGGTACAGTGCTGAAAAATCTGCCTCAGTTGAAGAGCCAATTACAAGCCAAACAGGGAACCTTAAACATAACACTAAATCATTCAAGAAAAAAGAAAAGAAAAATAATAATAAAGAATTGAGAGGGAACCAGAGCAGCACTTGAAAATAGTTACGAACTGGCATGAAATGAAAAAGGTTTGTGTGTGTGTGGTTTTTTAGATGAGCTCGATTACACTGGATGAATGAGCTGTGACCGTCTCTTGTTATGAGGTACTGACCTAAATCTGAGGACATTTCACAACAGCAGTCTGGTGAAGCTGTTGCTTATGCAATAGAGGTTTGAGCTAAACACTCCTAAAGTCCTGAAGCAGAATATAAGCATCATTCCACAGCCGTGACCTTTCTCCACATATCACCTCATCACACAAACAACCTAAACTAAACTATGCCAAATGTTTATAGCTGTTATTATGACATGATAAAACAATGCCTTTAAAACAGACGTTTGCTGTGGAACTGTGGGCATGTGTTGTAATTCTGTGGCTTCTTCATTTGCACACTTTAGTTTTGTCATAATGGATGTGTGTTGCGTGGTTTATTCTTATTGAAATAGTACTGTGTTCGTTTTCAGCAACATTATCAAAATTCAACACTGAGCTGAACTCGATGATGATGTGACACGTATGAACCGCTTTAGATAAGATACTGTCTTAAAACACACCTTTCGGTTTTTGTGATAATCCGAGATTTTACATTTCATTTATGCATTTTACATTTAGGCATTTGGCAGACGCTTTCATCCAAAGCGACTGATGTTTCTCAGTACGTGCAGAGGTCTGATGTCATGTAATGTACTAAAGCTTTGTGATCAAACACATTATTGATTATGTTATTGAAAATCTAAACGAAACAGAAAGCATCTCTTCACACAGATATAAACACAGAGACACCCGCTGTGACAGTGTGGGCCGGTGCTCAATAACAGCTCGTGATAATTCTCCTCTTCTGCGGAATGAATTTATACCTGATCAAATGTGTTTAATGTGTCATTATGATCGTGTGATGCAAACTGAAATCACACAATGCAACAATGCAAAAGGAAGAAAATAGGTTGGATTTATTTATCCAATATTCACTTCAATCACCTTCCAACAAGTTCATTCCATAAAACTCTTCATCTGAAAAATGTTAAACACAAAGTCTGTTTTAAGGGAATGCGTGTGGAATGATTTTGGCTTTGTGTTCTTCTAATAATCTCTTGTAAAGGAATCTTGTCCAATGGAATGGTTTTGTATTCAGATAAACGTCACTGGTTTTCCCAGAATTCCTCGCGCTGGATCAGGTGGGCTGATGTAAGCACATAACTATCTGACTGCAACTTGAGCCTTTGACCATATTAGGGTGTGAAAAAAAACGGGGGCTTGCGTTACTGTTTTTGTCAGCAAAAGAATGCTGTTCTCCATATCAGATCTGCGCAGACAAAGATCTCCTGTTCCTTTCACGAGGTTACCCAGGATTGAATATTCTCCACGAGAAAGGCTTAGATTGATCGCATAATGTGAGGAAAACTTGAGGCCGTGAGGGAAGAGCTGAATAGAGAGAGAGAGGGGTATTATCTCATTATAGTGAAGGCAAGAAGAGAAAGATCTGCTTTCCTCCAACGCCAGATGCTTCTGTTCCAGCGCAGATGGTTTAATGCACTTTAAACATCAAGCAGAAGTTTGTGTGTCTGCATGTCAAAACGTGTCTGAAGTCGTGTGGGAGTCTGTCAAGGCCTTGAAGGTGGAATGTGTTTGAGGTCTCGCAGTACGAATATTGCGATCTTCCGTCCTAAAGCCTGAAAAAACAGCTTCTTCCCTCAGGCCATCTACCTCTTGAACAGTTAAATGTTTTTACACACCGTGCAATTAATAACTCTGTGCAATAATAATTAAGTGCAATATTAATGATATCCTCCAGATAATACACTATTTTTTATACAACTTTTTCTGTCAATTATATTTCATTCATTCTGCTGTATATAGCACACACCTTGTACTACAATAGTCTATTCTTATTTTTTACTTGTACATATTTACATACACACATAGCTTTACACACTCTATATCTTTATCTTATGTTTATTGTATTGTATTTCTTAATTGTTTATACCCATAGGCCCTTATTTAAATCATTGTGTACTGTATTCTATTGTGTTATGGTCTCTGTGTACTGTTGGTGCTGTTTCTGTGTTCTGGATGCTCCTGTCACCAAAACAAATTCCTTGTATGTGCAAACACACTTGGCAATAAAGCTCTTTCTGATTCTGATTCTGAAACACTTTTTATTTGTCGTGAAATGTGAATTTGGTCGTCTCTTCCCTCCGGCGACGTCCTGCGCAAGCGTCACAGATCAAAACAAACTTGATAAATGAGGTGATCAGTAAATCAGGATCTTGTAACAGCATGATAAGAACCTGTGAATTAAAACACACGTGTTGTGCTTTCATGTTTTATAGACGTGATGACTTTAAAATGTACAACCTTTACATTCAGTGCTCTAAGCCAAACCCTTTTTGCCATTTTTACATCACAAACATCATTTAGATGTTAGCTGATTTAAATGTACATTGATTTTACACTTTTAAAGTAAATGGCTTACGCCGTGTCTACAGCGGCTGCGACAAGACAAGAGACAATAGAACGCATTAGAACCCATTATAATTGAACCATTTGTCCACGCATCGCACGTGCGGTATAGACACGGTGTTAGAAGAACCATTTTTGGGCTGGATGGTCCCATAAAGAACCTCTAACATCTGAGGATCCTTCTGTTCTGTGAAGAAAAGACTATCAAGAGCAAGAAAGTAAAGATTCTTATGAGAACCTGAAGTGAATGTTTCTTTTGGGAACCAAAAATGGTTCTCGTTTGGCATCGCTGTGAAGAACCTTAGTGACACCTTTATTTTTAACAGTGTAGAAAGTCTTAGCTTAGAGTCTTAGAATATCTTTCTGCAACATAGACAGAAAGCGCTGATATGAACATGTATTTGATAAGACGCTGTGAAATTTGACAAAATCTTTCTAGTAACGTGTCAAATTTTTATATTTGAAATAAAGTTTTTACTTGTTCACTGTTTTTCAAGTGTGTTAAACTTTCTTCCGGATGAATTCTGACTGACAGCGATCCGTTTCATATCTCAGAAGTGATTTGACGGGGAAATCCTCAGATAAGAGCAGAACGCTTAAGAAACGCTATTTTAACTCGAGGGAAATGGAAGAGCAAGTAAACGTGTCACACAGGAAAGTGCGGTTTGACACCACGACACACAAACTCAACAGCGTCTCTACATCACCCTGAAGTTCTTTTTATTGGACTCATAAAACATCACCTAATGTTTCACCACTGAACGTGGCGCACACCAGCACGTCTACGATTGAGCGTCGAAGTCTCAACTTTTAAACGGACATTATGGGATGTGTTGACGGTTTTACATTGACGTTTGGTATTAAGTGACATCACGGACTTAAAATGGCTTGAAAATACTTCAGGCTCTTGTGTTGTGAAGATGATTGTTGTGTTCAGTTGTAAAGCATGGGTGATGATTATTGTGTGGTTTGGCAGGATTGTGTGCTTGTCATGCGTCTGTGACACAGGAAACATGCAGAACGCTGATACACCGTCTGTTTGTCTTTTCATTTCAAACTGCCATCAAAAACACCAACAATATGTGTTTCCCATGATGTGACATCATCGCAGCTCTTTGAAAGTTATACAAAAAAATGTGTAATTACAGGAACTGTTAAACTAAAATTGTCTTTATACCGTTGCAAACAAATATTGTGCAAGGGTTAGATAGACACAATAATCACACTTTTAATATTACAATCTCGACGTTGATGTTTTGAAAGCCATTGTTTAATCTTTATGTTGTGTTTTAGTAACAAAATGGATCATTTTGAATTGTAGAATATTATAACATTGTCCAGTGTAATTAAAACTCGCTACCTTTCATTTGCATTAAGGACTGTTTTGTTTTGTTTTGTTTTCTTTGACAATACTTAAAGAATTTGGTTCCAAAATGAGATAACTCATATGTTATCATGTTTTTTTGTGTTAGTTAGCTGTATTTTTGAGTTATTATGGCTTAAATCAAAACAAACCGGCTACAGTTTGATTGATAGTAATTGGAATGCACAATAAAAAAACATGATTTTTAAAACCGGAGTTATCTCATTTTGAAACCAAACTCTTCACTTGTATCTATATATTTGTATTTCTCCACAGAGGCTCGTCTCTCTGTGTGCTGTGATGGAAGGACGGCCTCCTCTGCATCAGCACCACCCCTGTCGGTCTGTCACCATCCTTCAGATCCTTCGGCTGTATTCACAATGGAAGCAGGCGAGAGAGAGAGAGAGAGAGAGACAGAGAGAGAGAGAGAGAGAGAGAGAGAGAGAGAGAGAGAGAGAGAGAGAGAGAGAGAGAGAGAGAGAGAGAGAGAGAGAGAGAGAGAGAGAGAGAGAGAGAGACCTTTATATTTGGACACTCTCATCCAATTTTGGAACATTGATGTTTATTTGCTGTTTAAATCAACTTCTCTTAGAGGCCTGACGTCACCCCCTGCCGCAGCATATCATCTAGCATCAAACCTTGAGCTCTTGACTGAAGTAACAGACTGAAGTAATGACACGTCTGCTTTAAAGTCACAGACACTTGAGGATTGAGCTTTGTTATGGACATTAAGAGACGACAAGCAGTAGAGTGTGTTTCTGGCCCAAGTCCATGATGTGGATCACTGAATCTCTTAGAAATCTCCCATAATGCCTTACTGCACTGGAATGAACACACACTGGTAGAATTTGTAGCTTAAAAAGACTTCAAGTTAGAAAAGAAAACTTCAAGACTGCAAATGTTTGCCAAATGCATGCATGCAAATGAAAAATAGAGACATGTCTACAGAAAATGTTGTGTATAGTGCGTGAGTGGATTATATCGTTGTGTAAATGACTGAACACACAGCCGGTGTGTAAATCTCTTGTCGGGTTTGCATGTCTTGCCCGGATCATTGTGTGGAATCAGGAAATGTGGTGTTTGACTCTAGATGACATCACTTCCTGTATATCTCCCCTAAGACACAAAACTTCTCCAAACAGGAGCATGAGAAGTTTAAGTCGGGTTTTTAAACAAACACACTTTTATGGGGTTGAAGATATTAAGGTGAGCGTACAGCATGATGTGTGTGATTTAATGGTATGATATGAGCTCAGTATGAAGCCTGTGAGCGTCATTATTAGTTCATGGTGGCTTCTGTGATGCCGGTCTGTGCTCAGCGGTGTGTTCTCGGCTAATGCATGAGCTTTTAGTGAAAACCCCCAAAATCAATAATGGGATTACTGTGAAGTTATTTGCGTCCGAGTGTTTAAAAGAGTGAATATTTTTCGAAAGAAAGAAAATCACACATGAGATCTCTTCACTGTAATATCTCAATTATGTCAGAGAGCAAATAGAAAGCGTTGCTTAAGTCTCATCTGCGTCTCAGATGTTTCTCTTGAGAAAGACTCAGAAATCACACAAAAAAAAGAATGTCAACAATGTGTCAAGCTCAGATTTGTCTCGTCTGCGATCAAAAGTCAATATATTATAATCTACATTCATTTACACCTCCAGACTCTTCGTGTGTTTACACATTACACATTTGTTTCTCTTTCTATTTCCCCGGACTATAAAAGAGCAACATCTGAGCAATAACACCTTCTTCTGGGATGCTTACAGTAAAAGTCCGTTTCTGTGTAAAGAAAACATGCATTTGTGCACTCAAAGCTCAGAGTTCTTGAGATCTTGTTAGGTGTGTATCAGTGTCCACATCTCACTGATCTGAGAGTTCCTGCACACTTACTTCCTCCTTCTGTTCTTACTGGTGTGTGCGTGTGTGCGTGCGTGTGCGTGCGTGTGTGTGTGTTCATGTTTGTATATCCCGGTGGGGACCTAAACCTGAACGCACACCAACACATGGGGACTTCTATGATCTTTAGGTTTAGGAGTTGGGTTAGGGGGTAAACTATACAGTTTGTATTTACACCTATGGACTGTCCCCACGGAGAAAATAAACCAGACATGTGTGTGTGTGTGCGTGTGCGTGCGTGCGCGCGTGCGTGCGTGTGTGTGTGTGTGTGTGTGTGTGTGTGTGTGTGTGTGTTTCTGTTCCTCCTCCATGTGCTTACTTCCTGTATTTGCAAAGATGAGTTAAAGAAATTAAAGTCTGAAACTTCAAAGTGCTTTTGATTTGAGGCATCAGTATGACGGGTTTATTCCTGACTGTTAGCCGAGGCTCTAATGCACCTTTGTTGTCAGGTTTAAATTAGGAAGTGAATCAGCCTGTGTAATGCACCTTTGTGTCATGAACAGTAGAAGAATCATTTAAAAACATCACAAATATTATTAACAAATCATTGATTTGGCATTTAAATCGGATACCTGAAAAGAATGAAACAGTTTCATTGTTTTTAGTGGTGTCAGGTTTAGAAGTGAAGTGCATCTATATAAATGTCTTTTTGACCTTTCACATATCCTACTTCCCGTGGACATTTTCTCATAGTTATGTTCTCTTTGTCGGACAGAAACACCCTGATGTGGAGGATGCGTCTTTCAATGTGTTTGTAGTAGCACAAGTTAAGGAGGATCGACTCAGAAGATTCAGTCAGTGACCGAAGGGTCAAACAAGTAAACAAACTCAAAATAAAACAACAGGTCATCCATGCGTTACACGTAAGGGTTGTTCTTATATTCAGTATTATAATGTGTATTTAAAGATTCACTTAATGGATTTGTAAACATCACAATGTAAAAGCCTGAGAATATTGCGCTGAATAACCATCAGGATGATTGTAAGGTGGGTTTGTTCAGCATTGAATGAGAAGAGACACTCCCTAAATCCAACAGCAAAAGCTTTCTCTGGGAACGCTGCTCTTCTATTGTGTCCAGTAAATCAGCCTGAAGAAGGTTTCATTGACTGTGAAAAGCATCTCATCTATATGTGATGTCACTCTGTCTTCTAAAGATTCAAAGCCTTTATTTACTCATTGTCTGACCCTGAGCAGCATTTATCTACATTCTATAGCCCAACATTTAGCAAATAAAGTTCAGAAAAGATCCGTTTGCATCAGTTTTATTTACAGGTTAGAGCTTCTTCTCTTTAACCATCTGACCTAATGAGTTCCATCTGCTAATCTGATGAATAAATCGTAAAACCTCAATTAAAAAGTAAATAATATTTTTTTTATTTAATAATTAAAAAATTCAGATTAAGATTACAGATTACAGATCCAAAGGGTGTCACTGGAATGTATTTTAATTAATAAAAAAAACGTCCATCACTGTTAAGATGATCAGAAAGGCATTAAGTCACTGTCTCAACACATACAGAAGAGGATTGTGGCATATTCTCTCTCTTATTGTGAGGATACAATAACACCACCCACCAACTCTTGAGGCTTGAGAGAGAGAGAGAGAGAGAGAGACAGAGAGAGAGAGAGAGAGAGAGAGAGAGAGAGAGAGAGAGAGAGAGAGAATGGATGGAGAGAGAGAGAAGAGAGAAGAGAGAGATAGAGAGAGAGAGAGAGAGAGAGAGAGAGAGAGAGAGAGAGAGAGAGAGAGAGAGGGTGAATCAGTTCTCTTGTTGAGGTCACTGCTAGGAACAGCATGTGACTTATACGAAGCAACAATAATCACAATGACTGATCCCTTTAATTATCACCACAATATTGCGAAATCTGTCAAATTAATACCAGAATATAACACTGTGTCACTTTATCTGAAAAAAGCAGTGGCTTTATAAAATAAAAAATTGTAGCCTAATAGTCACCATAATTTGTTTTATGGTTAATGGTCTTATAAATACTAGTTGGATAGATGTTATTTATGTTTATCGTTTCTTTACATTTTGAGGTGAAATGTCAACAGATTTCGCAAGATCCATGAGCTTTCAATGAACGTAAGTCTTTCTAAATCAACATCAATAGTGTATTTTGTTTCTCTTACACTTCCTGTATAATATAAGTGGATTTAGTCTATTATGTACTTTATATTTCTCTGTCGTAAATCCTCTCTCATTGAAAGCCTGTGATGGATTGAAACTGTGTTACGTAACAGGTTAACGGGGGAGGGGCGCGTTCCATCTGTCTGCGTGTGCGCGCGCTGCGCGTCCTGAGGTAACCGTTGCGACTGCGCATGCGCCGATCTCCATGCATCTGACATTCTGCCTGAAGAGAGGAGCTCAACAGATAGTAATTTACCTTCATCTGAACTCACACATACACAACAATGCTACAAACAGCCACACAGTTGTGAAAGATGAAAGGGTGTTCTGTTCTGTTACTCGGGCTCTATGCACGCGTTACTTCCGTGTTTAACACAAGAACTCCCGTCAGTTTACGGTAAATTAGAGAGAAATGGGAAATTGAGGAAATAGTTAAATTCAGCAGATGCTGTAGTTTGCGGCACACAGCAGTGGTATAAGTGCTGATACCGTATTTGAAATGATACTTTTATACGTTTAGATGTCATCATAACATTAAGTAAACATAAATACATATATCGATATAAAGCAAACAAGCATCAACAAAATTAGCCGTAGCTGTTTTAGTGACTTATCATTCCTGTAGTAGCACAGCATTTTACGATCGGCTCAAGTAATCGAGGGTTCTGAGCACGTTCACCGGAAATACGTCATGCGCCACCGCCGCGCTTAGGGCCCATTGACGGTTTCAGCAGCAACAACGTAAACGTAAACTTCCAGTAGACTTCCTCAAAGAATCAATAACTACTCAATTAATAACTGTGGAGTAATTTTAATGTCATTTAATACAAATGAATGTTCAACAAAATATGAATAAAAGTGAATGTTAATATAAATGAATTTGGACCAGGCGCGTGCGTCCGATGAAACCGCCAAGTACTGGCCCGGTGCGAGAATCTCAATGACATGAGAAAACAGAACGATACGTTTACAGTTAGAAAAAGTTTCTAATGGGTTTGCTGCAAAAGGCTGAAGGCCTGACACATGATGCAAACATACAAATCTTTCTGTTCTGCTTGAATCATCTAAAGTCATTTTATTCAGCAATATCATCTATGCAAACTGTAAGCATTTAAATATGCATTGCTTTGGTATTTAAATAACGTGGAACATTACTTTGAAGCTACGAATCAGTTCTACCCAATCATCGTTTTCTGTCTATACTTGTGTGTAGTTCTAACGATATAGCACGATCATATCAACACCAATATAGTTTTATTTGGAATAGAGTAGTATGGTGTAAAGTTGTTCTCAAAGTCTAGCATTGTGCTTACAGCTGATTGGTTTGTGTTCGTGAAGCGAGCCAGGTGACGTGTGTCTGGCTTTCTGTACTTCCAGTGTAGACCGATGTCGTGTGATTACATCACATGTAGGCTACATGCTTTCAATATTATCATCCTTATTTACCCAAATGCCAAAGTGTACAAAGTCAAAGACCTCGATATGAACTTTTCTCACCACATCCTAGAAATTAATTGCATCACTATCTACTTCTACTTCATGCCAACAATGCCGATACTTTAAAGGAACATAACTGAGATCTTCATTAAGCGTCTCACGCTAGAAAGAAAAATGTCAGAGCAATAAGAGTTTCCTCTGGGACACGAGTAATATGACATGCTAATGCTACATATCTTCGGACATGATTGTATGACATCGCCCCCTCTGTTATCTGCGGAACAGCGCAGGGTCAGTATGACAGAGGAACTGTCATCGGCCCACATACAGCAGGATGTGGTTGTGTCAAACTTTCGAAATAACTCCGTACCCTGCTGTCTCAGCTCCTTATATAGGCAAAGACAGCGAGAAGCCTTGTGTATTCCGTCTGTCGCCACCAAACGTTTGTCTTGCAGTCGGTCATTCGATACGTGTCATCAGACAGAGCATCGCACGCCTTCAAGAAAGTTGCAAATATATTTAATTTGTCATTTCTTTATTGTTTTTTGTGTGTAATGCCCTCTCCTGTTTTTGTTTTGTCTTGTTTGTTTTGAGCCATGGTCATGCTTTTTTTCTCTTTTCTCTCTTTTCATTAACCTTAGTGTTTCTTAATGTTATGACATTGTATTGTTATAACAAAATGTTCAATAAAGCATTTTAAAAAAAAAAGAAACGAAAAGAAAGCCTGAGCTCTGAAAGATTCAATGGAACAGCGTTCTCTCATGTGCCTTACATAATTCCTCCAGAATAATAAAAGTGGCTGCACAGACTTGAGAAGCGTAGAGAGATATAGTTTTTGGTCTGTATTTAATAAAACTGCTTTTGATCGCAGACTTGCAAAGCTGAGGAAAGTTGAATGTGTTGTTAAGAATCACAATCTTTAAAGTGAGGCATTTTTCATGAGATGAATCAGAGAGGGGATCGTTCGTCCAAACATGAAGTCATCGTTTTCTCCCCCCTTATTCTTCAGTGGAACACAACAGAAGTTATTTTGAGAAATGTCTCAGTAGTTTTGTGTTCATACAATGGAGTTCAGTGTTCAACATTCTTCAAAATATCTTCTGTTGTGTTCTGAAGAAGAAAGAAACTCACACAGGTTTGACATGACATGAGGATGAGTAAATGATAAAGAGTTTTAATTGTAAGGTCTCAATTTAATCTCACGTCTTTCTAGGTAAGTGAATTCACTAAACACGTGTGCCCCGTTTGCATATTATATTTAAACAGACAAATCTTGTTGCCAAAGCAACACAACGCTTTTATCTTGATGCACTTTACTTGAGACGTCTGGATGGCGGGCTGACGGTGATGTTGTGCAGGCCCGGGCGATCGCAGTAATCTGCTGCATTTAGAACAGACCTGTAAATGGGGAATTGCGACATGCATATTGCATTGGGCACTAAACTTTAAGCGTGTGTTTTAAGGCATTACCTCAGGTTCTAAAGTGCTGGAGTAAATCAGGTGCTTAAACAATGCAGCGCGTGTCCATACACGCAAGCTCAGTCGCAGTACATTCTTACTGATTTCTGCCCTGCGGAGACATTAAAGGCATCTCCTCTGAGCCTGTTCTCTCCGATGGGCCGACGTGTTTCCAGAGGATTCCTATAATGACCCTCCAGAGACCATTAGCACGTGACTCACCTATGTGAAGGAAGAACATGTTAACCTTCCCTCGCGAGCGATTATTGTTGCTTCCTGAAAACACACAATGGTTAATGGATAAACATTTTCATTTCTGTCAGATTCCTTCCCTGTTTCACTTTAACCCTGATAAGGTCTGATACTCCACGTCCTCCCCCCTACGGTTACTTCCTCATACGGCCAGCACTGAGAGAGAGAGAGACCTCTGCTGGAAGTCAAGCGTATCTCCTCTGCATCAGTCTCTGGTAAAATTCCACTCCCAATGGCAATAATAACGCGATTGTTGGAAATGTTTCATTTCAGTGCTTTCGTGTGTGTCCAGACGTGATTTTATGCTTTTGTGCGTTATCTGTGCGGATGGACTGGCAATAGCAGGAAGTAAAGTTCCAAAATATGCGATACTGCGGGTCAAAGGTCAAGCAGATAACATCAGATCAACAGCATGTTAGCCATGTCATGAAAACAGGATCAATGCTAAGGAAAAAAACATTCAAGAATGTGCTGTGAATAGACAAGAACACTTTGTTACTGATGCCCCCTGCTGGACAGATGCGAACTTGCCAAGCATTCTTGAAATAGTTCTCTCTCTCTCAAAAAACCCACTTGTGCAGACATGCCGGTCACCAACATAAATCACACACGAGCTCTCTCTCTCCATTATTTCTCCTGGACATTAATGGAGACCAAATAAAAATTTAAGGCAAGGCAAGTTTATTTATATAGCACATTTCATACACAAGGGCAATTCAAAATGCTTTACATAAAATGATCGACAAACAGCAAAATGCAAATGATTTAAGATCACAAATACAACTTTAGATTTTAAGAAACAATAAAACAGCAATAAAATTGATAAAAAATGTGAGTGTATATAATTTAAGAAGTCTTACGTGTGTCTCAGATGTTTCTCCTGAGAAAGAGTCAGAAAGCTCACAAATGTGTCTGTCATGAGTTTGAGAAGAGACGTCAACAATGTGTCAAACTGAGCTCAGATTTGACAAGTCTGCAATCAAAAGTCAATATTAGTGAAGATCTCAATATCAACTCTCATCAAATTTACTCAAATCCAGATTATTTGACCTCTACATTCATTTACACCTCCAGACTCTTCGTGTGTTTACACAATTACACTCTCAATTGATTTTATTTTTGCTCCTTAACAGTTTTGATAAAAGAACTTTATGATTCCATTATACATCACATATTTTGTGTATAAAAAAGAGAAAGCCTATTGTATTTTTCTCATTCGTGAGACTTGTAATGACTGTAATGTATAACACAACGGGCACTTCATTAAATCCTGAAGGAAACATTTTGTTCTTTGAGATTTCATACGTGAATGTAGTGTCACGTCTCATGTACTTTCATCTGTCTCTAGACTAATTTCAGGTTGTGGGACAGATTCCAGCTTGTTTTCTCTCATGATAATCTCCTGTCAGGGGTCCGGCCTCTGCCCGGGGGGCTCACAGAAACCTCCCGTCTGCTTCAAACATCACACAAAACACACAACCTGCAGCTACATGTGTCGTTACCCTCCACACACAATACACCTCACTTTTCAAATGTGCGGAGAAATGAAAACATGACAATTATTATGTTTCTGACTCCTATATTATTTGACCTCTTTTTTTTAAACATCTGGTTTAGCATTGATTCACACAGAACAAAAAACAACAGAACAAAAAATATATATATATTTTTTCCTACTATGGGAGTCAATGGGTTTGGTTATAAGCACTCTTCCAAATATCTTTATCTGTGTTCATCAGAACAAAGACATTTAGACACATTTGGAACAACTCAAAGGTGAGGAAATGATGACAGAAATTTCATTTTTGGGTGAAGTGTCCCTTTAACCTCTATCGAACAAACACAAGTTTAATCTGATGTTTACTGTCATTCTGTCAGTCGCATGGATGTTGTTTTTATGACATCACGCTGGCTATGAATATAAAAGTCAGATTATAATCCTACAGACAAGTTAGACAACTATAATAGTTATATAAAATTTGACATATTTTTATACCTTTATTTTGTATTTGTCTGTTTGTTCTACAATGCAGAATTGTGAAAGATTTGTGAAAAGCTCTATAGAAATCTCATTAGTCCACATAGCTCACGTGTCTTCTAATTGGATGTGGTTTTCACCTTCAAGTTGTGTATGACTTTATGACACTATATAAGTCTTTATTATTTTCAGCATTCTCTTTCGAGCGTGACCAGATATTAATGCTGTTAACCTGAAGTTATAATAGAGGAGGTTCTCTTAAAAAACGACTTGAGACCCAATAATTATGAGAAGCTCTTTAAAAAGCATTCCAACTGTTGATGACAAGTCCAAACAGAGTTCCTCAGTGAAGGAGAAGAGAAATGGTACAACTGAGGACAACGTGAGGATTGTGAAACACACAATGACAATTACACTTTAACTTTGGCAAAATATAAAGTGCAGGTAAAACACCTGTAAAAATGAATACCTTCATATTAATAAAGTATATTGTGCCCTATTTTTACGGGGTTTTTTTAGTGTATGATTACGAGCCAAGAACCACTTTTAGTGCTACAGTTGCATTAATTTTTATGAATCCACATATGTTAACAGTTATTCATTGATATTATTGATCCAAGTTTAGAGAAGCATGCTTATAATGAGTTAGGATGACTGTAAAAATGTTGTCACACATTGGTGCGTTGATTTTCTCGTCATTTCAAGGGATGTAAACACTTCAAACTCACACTCTATTATAAGCTTTTCTTCACCCTGAAGTGAGAGGAAGTGAGGCGTGACGGCATCAATCAAGTCATCATGGATTGAGTTTCCCCAGTCCCCCCCCCCCACAGAAACCCGCCCCTTCAGTCACTCAACTCAATGACATGTGGAATTTCAGCTGTGAGAGGAGAGACACTCGCAGGAGAAACACGAGACACCAGAGAGAGAGAGAGAGAGAGAGAGAGAGAGTGAGTGAAAGAGAGAGAGAGAGAGAGAGAGAGAGAGAGAGAGAGAGAGAGAGAGAGAGAGAGAGAGAGAGAGAGAGAGAGAGAGAGAGAGAGAGAGAGAGAGAGACAGAGAGAGAGAGAGACATGCTCCAGAGTTTGGAGTGGACTCTTGGCTGGATGCAAAAGCAGACAGGAGTGAATCTAGAAGAACAGAAGATGAAGTGTGTGTTGTGGATCAGCGCTCTGTCACTGCTCTCGTGTTTCTCTCTGGGAACAGCTGAACACAGGTATGTGACTCAAACCCTCTCTTTCTGTTGGGATAAAGTCTCGAGTTATCGTTTAGTCTAGAGGTTTCTCTTTCACAGCTCAAGAAACCTAGTGATTTATATTTCATTCGGTACGGAGCTGACCGAATCTGATGCAGAATACATTTTTGTAAGTGATCTTTTGTGACACTCGAGAGGACACGATTAAAATGCGACTGCGACGTCATTGTGGTGTGATGGCATTGTAATTGCCTGCGATTGTGATTTGAGGTCTTTCCCTCAGAAATAGAGTCTAAGAATCAGGGCTCTCTTTTACCTTTGATTGACATTTTCTTGTGTGACAACAGAAACATTTGTGTCCCCGTCAGAGAGGTAATATTTGCACCCTGCCATTGATTTATGATGCTTTTCAAAGCCTACGAAGCATACGGAACACCGTTTTGAAGGTGCATTTGGTTACTGTAGTGAGAAAACAGTTGTGTATTTCTTTCTGCCACGTTACCGCTTTAACACCTAAGATGGCACAAGTGAGCAGCTACTGTTATTATTAACAGCAAACTGTTTCTCATCATGGTCCACCTGTTGTCACCGAGCGGATCCCATGTGCTTGTGTCGGGAAGTTTATTTCTGTCGCTTCACCCACTCCCTCAGTCTCTCTGGAGCCCGGGACACATTTAGGTACCAACATGAGAAGCATGCAGAAATATACACATCTGGAGAGAATGTCGAGAGATTGAGAAGCTCTTGGTGTTTCACACCGGCGCTTCAGTCTGACCGCCACCGGTGGTGTGTCTGGACCTTATACACAGCAGACCAAAGAGGTTCACATCTGAATAAAACCTATTTTAAAAGCTCAAATCTATCAAAATCACGATCGGCTTCAGGTCTACAGTGTCCTTGCGGACGTGTGATGTCCATGAATAGTCCACGGTTTATATACAGCAGAATTTAGATCGTCCTTTACGAGGAGATGTTCCACCTGCTCAGTTAAATCATCTTTCTTTCTGCTGATAGCTGTTCTGTTTTTATTAGCACAACAGAACTAACGTTGAGAAAATACGTTGAGCTTAAAAACATCCAGCCGACATCACTTTATACAATAGGAAGTATTGGAATATTAGGATCGTCACCTTTTATCTGTACACTGCTTCATACCGTACAGATCATTCCAAAGCAAAATGATGCATTAAAAGTGTGCCCCAGAAGAGAAATGCTATTGCTCAGATGTTTCTCTTTCAAAGGTTTCACGGAGTTCTCGGTTGTGTTTCATTTAACGTACTTTCAGATGTTTCTCTTGCCCTTAGGAGAAATAAAACGAGAATCAAATGCGAGTGTAATTGTGTGAACACGTGAAGAGTCTGGAGGTGTAAATGAATCTATAGATCGTAGAGGTGAAATCATCTGGTTTGGAGTAAATGTGATGAGAAATGCTCGAGTTGATATGGAGATCTCTAATGATATTGACTTTTGATTGCAGACGAGACGAATCTGAGCTCAGTTTGACACGTCTCTTCTCTAATGACTCTAATGACAGAGACTCTTTTTCTCAGGAGAAACATCCGAGACGCACATGAATTCAATTCAGTTTTATTTATATAGCGCTGTTCACAATCAAGTCGAGTAGAAATAATGGAGATGTTAAAGAGATCTCATCTGATCTCATCTTATCGTGCGCTTTCCTCCCATTTAGGCAAAGAAGACAAATCCCATCTCGGAGTCAGACGGGTGTGTGTCGCTATGGCAGCAGGCTGGACTGTTGCTATGGATGGAAGAGAAACAGCAAAGGTCATTGTGAAGGTAAATGAGGAGGAATCCAGTGATGAGAGTTCATCTGACCCACTGGTTATTAGTGGAGAAAAACAAATGCAACATGCTGACAGAAATGATCCGTGGATGTGCATTCCCAAACCAACGAAGAGAAATGTTTGGGTTGTGATTTGTTACTACTGGTGTAACATGGAAACATTGGGCAAATATTCCAACCACAATCTAATGTGAAATGTATGGGGAAGTCTGGCAGACACGGATGTTTGCTCTGGTTTTCCAGGCATGTGCGGTGTCGCTCTGAACTTGATTTACTCGAAACGCTTTCCTTTACTAACACATCTCTCCTGTTAAATGTTTTACCAGCCCAGTGTGACCCGGCATGCAAACACGGCGAGTGTGTCGGTCCAAACAAATGCAAGTGTTTCCCCGGGTACACTGGAAAAACATGCAGTCAAGGTCTGTAGCGTCAAAGATTCCTCATTTGATTTATACTACTTACGGTATTTGAAGAGTTTGGTTTCAACTTATGATGTGATCATGTTTTCATTGTGTTAGTTAGCTGTATTTTTTGAGTTATTATGGCTTAAATCAAAACGAACCGTTAAATATAGGAAGTGAAATCATATGCAGTATACACGCGAGTACCTTCTATAGTTAATATCTCAGAAATAATACAGGGTATTTCGCAATTGTAACTGAATGTAGTGTGAAAATGTCAAACAAATAATGAGATAACAAGATGAATCACCTACATTTATTCTTTTATCCAAAGTGACTTATAAGGAAAGTAGCATTTTACATTTTGGCCTCAAAACAATAAGCACAAAACACAAAGCTAAGTTTACTTTGGTAGGAATAGCATTAAAATCATTTAGATCCTGCAGAAACAGACTGACGTGTGTTAAAGGAGCAGTTCACTTCATAATAAACCCTCATTGACTTTTCATAGTCATTTTTAATCCTACTATGGAAAGTCAATGGGGGGTTCACTTGAAAGTGGACTACTCCTTTAATGTACACTGTAAAACTGTGCCAGTAACTTACTGTAGATTTGATAACTACTTCATATTTTCCTATAAGTACTGTTTTAATTTGAGTTGAACTTTCCTTTAAAACACTTTCAAAATTAAACACTTTGACTTTTGAGATTCAAAATGAGTCTCATTACTGGCATTACACTGCAAAAAATTGAGCATTTTTGTTTTGTTTTCTCGTCAAAACATTTCAAACTTCTTATACGATACATTAACATAACAAGTCTTGTTTTATAAAAAGAAAATATAAGAAGTAAGTTTATGTTTAAAACAAAATTGTAAATTAGATCTACAGTACGTTACTGGCAAGCCTGCTGCAAAATTACAGCGAGTTGTACAGTGCGGTATTCTGAACATTGACAGCAATGTCTCTTGTCTTTCAGATCTGAATGAATGCGGTGTGAAGCCCCGGCCCTGCGAGCATCGCTGCATGAACACGTTCGGAAGCTACATGTGTTACTGTTTAAATGGATTCATGTTGATGCCCGACGGCTCGTGTGCCAGTGAGTAGCTCTTCTGTCGACAGCTTTCACTCGTCTTCATGCCATACTGTACTCGCTTTATATTTCATGTGATACACATTAAGAAAAAAAGACAAGCTCATTTTTATACAGCACAACATCAGTTCAGTGACCACGTCTGTGATGCCACCATCATAAAATCCCTCCATACAACTCTTCTAAAATCTTCTAAAATCATACAAATGAGCTATGTGAGGAATTAATGAAAATGTAAGTTCTTTAGTACCTAAGTAAGTACCTACAAATGTTCATGTTGGATGTCATTGACGTACTGTAAGGCTCACATGAGAGAGAGTAAATAAAGTCAGAATCTTTGGGAGATGAATATCTGCTTCTTAAGACCGTCGTGTGTTGTGACATGATCAGATTCCAGGACATGTACACTGGCTCACTGTCAGTACGGCTGTGAGGAGGTTCAGGGGGAGATCCGCTGTCTCTGTCCTTCTGCTGGTCTTCAGCTGGGACCTGATGGAAAGACGTGTGTGGGTGAGAACATCACACACCATGCACCATCAGCATCATCATTTCACAAGTTAAGCCTTTCGTGAATTGGAAAAGTCATTGATGAACTCTTGTGTCTCTCTTTAGACATCGATGAATGTGCGACAGGCAAGAATCAATGTCCGTTCAACCGGCAGTGCACCAACACATTTGGAAGCTACTACTGCAAGTGTCAGAGCGGTCATGACCTGAAATATATCAATGGAAAATATGACTGTGTTGGTAAGAAAAAACACTTGTGATTAGGGATTTCTTGCAAGAGGTTTCATATAAAAACGTAGTGTGTGACGTAAGCAATCTGAATATAGCTGTTGAGCACGTGACAGTGATTTCTCTTTGAAATAAAGCTGCTGGCTGATTGTCATTGTCAGATGTGAACGAGTGTTTGTCAGAGACTCACCGGTGTAGTCCTCACGCCGACTGCATCAACACTGAAGGATCGTACAAGTGCAAATGCAGACAGGGCTATCGCGGCAGCGGCTTCGACTGCTCAGGTGAGACTGGCAAATATCTACAGAAATGTAGAACAAGCAGATTTTAAATTTCACGGCTCATTTGTTAGAAAAAATGTTAGGAAAAGAAGAGCGGAACTCTCGTCAGCGAATCCAAAAGCCATTTCCTCTAAAGAGTTTCTGGATGTGAGCGACGCTGCACAGGGACGGTCCGAGATTGAAATTCCACCCGTGTAAATATCTGCTTTTGTACTGCGCAGAGCGCTGAAATGAGGGACACGCCGTGCGGTTTTCAACAGACTTTAAGTGCCACGAATCTGTCCTTGCATTTCCATCTGAGAAAATAATGTGCATGTATTTCTCTCGTTTTGGCTGAGATGAGATATGAAACTAAGACTCTTACTGTCTAAGATAAAGTTTCAGAGGAGATCTTAGCATCTAAAAAATGAGATTGATCCAAAGCCCGAAGTCAAACTTGACTAACATTTCTCAACACAATATTTCAAAAGCAAACTGAAGGTCGATCATTGTACTGAAGACCCTTAACTGAGATGATCTGAGCTTACCGAGAGCAAACTCTGAGCAATAAAATGCATTCTTCTGTGTTGTTGTAGTAAAGCCGTTTTATCACAGATCGTGGGGTGCTGATAAAGGCAGTGCTGACGGGTTTCTCAACGGTGAGAACGTCTGGAGAACGCAGGCTGAATGTTGCTTATAAGTCCTAAATTGATCAACATTGTTTTATTGTTAAAAACTAGACGGTTTTGATGATCAGCTCGCAGAACGTCTGCCATGTGCTTGAGGCTTTTTGTGTTTTATTGAACCCTGGCATCTGGCTTCATCCACACACAATACCTGCATTGCACTTCGCATGAAACCGTTTCCCACATGCAGTCGCATGTAATGCACGCTGTAGCTTTAATGCAGCGCTGTAATCGCATGAATCAAACGGACGATGATCCACGGCTTCAGACTTGACTCCGATCAGTCCAGAGTTTGTCACACTTCTTCTGATCTACCACAGTTGCTTTAATGTTCTTCTTTGATCGACAGCCATTCCTGATGTCCCTGTAAAGCCACCCATTCTGGGAGGCAAATCTGACAACAGCATCCCAGAGGTGACCGAGTCTCCGAGACTTCGCATGCAACCCTTCGATTATGATGGAGAGGTTTATGTGGGTCCTCCAGAGCACACCACAACCTTTCCTGAGGAAGAGGAGGAGGAAGACGATGAAGAGGACGACACTGGAAACCAGCTGAACTCCAGAGGAGATGTGTTCTGTGAGTGACCGCTGCTGTTTAAAGTCAAAGCAGAAAGGACTACATACTATATATACATACTATATATATATATATATAGTTTATATGCATCAGCAAATAGTGTTTGGCTGAACGTCTTGATGCATAAATACACTTTAGCTACCGTTACAGTTGCACACACGCACACACACACTCAGTGTTGGGTAAGTTCCTCTGAAAAAGTAATGAATTACTAGTTACTAATCACATAGTCAATAGTGTAATTAGATTACTGTACAGATGACTCTCTCCAGAAAGTATTTAATGACTTATTACTAATGACTTTCTATATCCTACATCAACCTTGATTAGTTAAGTGATTCAAGGATAGACTTGAAACAACTCTTTTAATTCAGTCAAATAAATCATATAAAACTACATAAAGTACTCTTATTAACTGACCAAAGTATTACAAATTATACATTAAAGCACAGATTTTAAAGTTAGACTTTAAATTTTGATGTCAATTCCACTATTGCACACACACACACACACACTCAGTGTTGGGTAAGTTCCTCTGAAAAAGTAATTAATTACTAGTTACTAATTACATATTTAATAGTGTAATTAGATTACTTTACAAATTACTCTCAATTCAATTCAATTTTATTTATATAGCGCTTTTCACAATGTGCATTGTTCCAAAGCAGCTTTACAGGAGCAAATAAGAAAAACACAGAAAGGTAAAACACAGCACAGTGCATGGTGTTTATAGACCAAGCAAGATCATTATAATAAATAATATCTAATAAATAAATGAATAAATAAATAAATGCAGTCTCCCGGTGAGCAAGCCAACACTGCACTGCTCTGCTGTGGCGAGGAACCCAAACTCCAATGATGAATAATGGAGAAAAAAAAACCTCGGGAGAAACCAGGCTCAGCCGGGAGGGCCAGATCTCCTCTGACGTGTCATAGCTGCACTCAGTGACCCCGACCAAAGCCACCGAGCAACGTCCACGAAGAACAGGGAGAGCCCACGAGCCGCGACCCAAGAAGCCCCATCCGCCGAAACCGTGCAGGTCCAACCCGGTCTCATTCCGCGATCAACAACAGACAACAGAGGAACAACCAGGGAAAAGTAGTAATGGCATAATTAACTTTATTCCTCTGTTGTCCGACATCGACCACAAAGCAAGACCAACCAGACCAGACCCACAAAGTCCCAACAAATGAAACACCCCGAACCACAACCAACAAGCCCCCCCACTCCCTACAACACCCACCCAGCAACCTCCAATCAAAGTCACTGAGTGCAGCCATAACTTCAAACTGCTGTCATGTGATGTAAGTTTAGCATTAAATACCAAGTATTGTAAATTTAGCATTTATGTGACAGGTAGTCCGTCTTTGCTCTCTCCAAAAGTATTTAATAACTTATTACTAATTACTTTCTATATCCTACATCAACCTTTATTTGAATTGATTCAGGGATAGACATGAAACAGTTTATTTAATTAATTCAAATAAATAAAAAATAACTTCATAAATTATTCTTATTAACTGACCAAAGTATACAAATGTAAGAAGGATACATTAAAGCATATATTTAAAATTTAGACTTATAATTTTGATGTCATTTCCACTATTGAATATATTACACATTCAGTTCATTACGTCAGAAGTAACTGTAATTAAATTACAGAAAAATTAAGAGTATTCCCCTACTTTACTTTTTCTAAGGAAAAGTAATTAAATTACAGTATTTAATTACTTAGTAACTAGTTACACCCGACACTGCACATATATTACACACAGTATTTAGTTTAAAGGGGTGCTGCAACGGTGTGTCGTGCATTCTGACTTCTTTACCATGTTCTGTCTTCTCATGCTTAACATGGTCAACTTGTCCAAAAACGAGTTGGGCATATTACGCTGTATTTAGAGTATGTGCTCGATACACTCCCCCAGCGATCATACAGGTTTCGGAAAGTTTTTTTTTAACATATAAAACTGTTTCGTAACTATTTTTCTTAGTCCCTTATTGGACAATTCTCCCGGAAAATCACGCGGCACGCCCACGCGGCAGAAAGGAGAGGAGAGCAGGAGAAGGAGCATGCGCAGACGTCACTTTCACTTGTGTGCAGGAGAGAGAGAGAAGTTCAGGTGTTTGTTTGTTCACTGCATTTGGGTGATGAATGTTCTATAAACAGTGATATAACGCTGGATTTGGAGATGGTTTGAAACTGATATATGGAGCCGTCCCAGCGCTAAAAGGTGCCGGACATGAACCGCACGCGGTGAGTGAAACTGATGTCTGTGTTTTGTTGGCAATGGGTGCGCACATGCTTTAGTTCAGCCTACCCCTCCCCCCCGCACGCGCCCTATGCTTTCGGAAATAATCGTACAGCTGTTTCTCTCTTTTATAAATGTGATCAAACTAAATACTCTTCCAAGATACGACGTATGCGATACTACTCTATAGGTACTCAAGATTAATATGAGATTGGCAGGAACCGCGTGTGTTAGGGCCGCTTTAATTGCATCAGAAGTAACTGTAATTAAATGACAGAAAAAATGAGAGTAATCGCTTACTTTACTTTTTTAAGGGAAAAGTAATTAAATTACAGTAACTAATTACTTAGTAACTAGTTACACCCAACACACACACACTCATGCAGACTCGCACACAGATCATCTAGAGACTGAGATCTGTTCCGTCAAAACACTTCATTCAAGCACATCTGTAGGCTAGCATTGATGGAACAAAATATTGAAATAAAACAAAAATGTAACAAAGACAAGAAAACAGAAAGTGGAATGCGGTCTGGATTCAGAACACCTTCAGGACGTGTTCAAACTCAGCCGTCATAGGAATAATACAGCTGTTTGTACAGTATGTTGATGTGTTGTACATGTACAGACAGACAGAGAGGAATCTTCTTATACATCTTCACTTCACTAATTGTGCTCGCAGGAAACATTCTGGATATAATAACAGCTTATTAAACTCATGTCGTGTGAGGAATGAATGAAGATCTTTATCCTGTATTTATGATCACATGGTCCTATTGCGTTATATACATACACACACTATATACAACACGACGGTCTGTAGCGGACTCTTCAAACATTCCTGCATCGTGTAGATGATGTTGTGAGATTTTAGTAAGTCTGTGTAAGGCGCTTTCTTTCATCTTCTGGTTGAACTCTTTCGTTCGGTTGGTTGTTGGTGTAAAGACACTTTGAGAAATGTGAAAAGCAGTGTTTTGTTCTGTGGGGTCTCGCACTGAGAAGAGCTGAAAGGCAAGAGATCAGTCAAAGTGTCAGACATGATGGATGTTCAGCACCTCTGTGACCCGCTGGAGTAAAACTCTCCTCCCCCAAACCTCATCGTCACATGACTTCAGGACACAAACACCTCAAACAAACGGTGAAATATTATCAAACGTATATGATCATTTCTGTGTTGTCGGTATGTAGGGGTTTCAGGTAGCGCTCGATGCTCAGAATCTCTCGTGGAGACACAGAAGTGGACAGCATCAGCTCTTCATGTTTGATTTAGAGATTAGACAGGAGGAGACAAGCCCGAGACACACATGAGCTCTGGGGAGAACATTCCACCGTCGTGTTGAGATTAGGAGGCAGGAAAGACCTCGAGCCTTTTATTAGTGTGCTGGAGAACAGCTGTTTGGCGGTCCGAGTGTCTTTTCATCACGTCAATTACCCTGAGAACACGTCTGCTCTTCTAAACCTTCAGTCGGGAGACACACACACATGTGGCCACGTGCACATCCATGTTTCAACATAAACATTGGCCGATATATCAGAGATCATGTCAGGAGGTTTCTTCCAATCCAGTGGTTCTCAACCAGGTGAGGCTCGACGGTTCCCTGAAACCCCGACCTTTGACGGAGGGTGATGTTCAATGATCTCCCGATGAGTTCAGAGTGCGTGTGAAGGGAGTATCGTGTTGAAAAAAGTGCCTTTTCATATCTTTCTGAACTTGGGCGGCTGTTTAAAGCTGTTGACAGTTATTGAAGATGTAAAGCGCTATGTTCGACAGGCAAACGACACCACACCGCGTCTCTTTTATAAACTCTGGCTCGTGTTCAAAGCAATGAAACGCACACCGTGGAATATCCTTTGGAATAATGCCCAAAACAATACAATTTTGTTACGGTTTTAATGCAAAAAAGCTATCTCTCTGTTCTTTTGCTTTGAGTGTGACTTTCGATGTTATTTATTAATTGAACGTTTAATGTTTGTTCTTTCACAGTTCCAGGTGAGTTTGGGCCGGTGTATGATCCTGAAGAGCCGAAGGAGATCCAAGCAGCACCGCTGAAAGAGAGTAAGACAAGTTGTGTTGTGCTTATTCTGTTTTGTCTTTGGAACAGTACTGTGATTATGTGTGTGTGTGTGTGTGTGTGTGTGTGTGTGCGTGCGTGCGTGCGTGCGTGCGTGCGTGCGTGTGCGTGTGCGTGTGTGTGTGCGTGTTTATGATCATGTGTGTTTGCGCAGGATTCCTGACAGACTGCAACTTTGATCACGGGGCTTGTGAATGGGTTCAGGAAAATGAAGATGATTTGGACTGGATGATCAAATATAATGACAACGGTACACATTTAACTCCACGTAGGAATTTCAATTCATGTTGTGTTGTTATGTTGGTAAAAAACCATCCACACCCATTTGATCAGGTCTTATCGCTATCTGCTAATATCAGTGCACACCTTATCTTTATGATTGCAGGAGAAATGACATGCAACGCTCGCTCACTTGTAGGTCACAAACTGTAAATGTAAAAAGTGTACTGTATCAGCCCTTATATTTGAATGTAGAAGAGATCTTGATTTAACGCCATGAGTGTGTTGTTGGTGTTTTTCAGGTCTGGATTATCACATGGCTCTCTATGGCCTCATTGGCAACAGAAAGGAGCAGGCCAGAATAAAGCTGCTGTTGGATGATTACATGCGTCAGAGCAGCTTCTGTCTGCAGTTTGATTACCGTGTTCTGGGACAGCAGATGGGCGTCTTGCGGGTGAAGCTGGACAACAGCGCATCTGCCGTTTGGGAGAGGAGACAAAGTCACAAACAGGACTGGCGATCAGAGAATCTCACAATCACCTGGACAGAAACAGCACCAGAGGCGGTAAGAAAATGTCTCTGACGGTTAAGAGCCAAATTCTTTAGGAGTGATGGATTGTAACAGAATGGCAGTTTTGAAATATTCATATTTTGACATAATGCGAGCAGAGGAAACACAGATTGAATGACGTGATTTTATTTCTTGTTTCCTCAGATCATCTTTGAGGCTGAACGTGGGACATCAGTGACTGGTGAGATCGGTCTGGATAATGTGGTTCTGATCTCAGGACCCTGTACAGATGATAAAACTATCATCTTTTAATGACAACACAGAGGACGGTGTGTGTGTGTGTGTGTGTGTGTGTGTGTGTGTGTGTGTGTGTGTGTGTGTGTGTGTGTGTGTGCGTGTGTGTGTGTGTGTGTGTGTGTGTGTGTGTGTCTTAACCTCTACAATAAGACAGATTTGAGTGTTATAGTAAGCAGGTGATAACCTGTATATACAGACAATAAGAATTCTGTTAAAAGACATTCATGTACGTGTTATTGTTTTTTTGATCCACGTTTTCTGCTGGATTCCCTTCAGTATTTGTATGATTATTAAATAAACATTGTAACATTATAACAGCTGTACATTTTGCTTTAAAGTGGCATTACATTAAACTATTTTTAAGTGATTTATCATTTGTGCGTTTCCTTTTTCAGTTTTCAGTATAATAATATGATCAACTGAATTATGACACGCCTCACTTTTAAACATGCCATTATTATTTTTCACTATTGTAGAATGATATTAAAGAATGCTTTGAGAAGCATGGAGTATGGAGGACAAAAAATGACTTAAGTATAAAAAATATTAATAAATAAATACATGCATAAATGCAGAAATAGATTAATGAATAAATAAATGCAGAAATAAATAATTAAATAAATAAATGCAAAACATTAATAAATAAATAAATAGATAAATACATTCAGAAATGTATAAATAATTAAATACATAAATACATAAATGCGTAAAATAAAATCTGTCAAAAATATTAACTTTGTACCATTTTTGTACTACTACATTTATTTCTGTATTTCTACATTTATTTACGAACTTCTACATTTATTTTTGTATTTCAAGTATTACATTTCATGTAACTAGCGATTTAGTTAATAAAGCGAAATGTATTTTCCTTCCTTCCCAGGGCTGCGTTCAGCCCCAACAAAACGTTGCTAAACTTTAAACGGAAACGGTGGCGCGATTGAACACCCTGTTGTGATGACGCAAGAGTTGAACTATGGCAGCTGAGAAGGCCATTCTTAGTGTTCTTTTTGAAGAATTTTCGGAGCCTAATGAAATCAGTATAAATACGTGTTGAATACTGCAAAATACATCTCTTCTAATATCTTCAATTGTTGCGTATACCGAGCTGCAGCGGACACATTAAACGACTTTACTTGGACCCATTGAGCGAGCTGTCTCTTTAACACCGCGTGGGTTATATACATGTTGCTGCTGATTGGACTGAAATTCTTGACACACCCACCAAACAAGAGAAAACGCATCTCAAGCCCTGTTGCACACCGTTGCAAACCGTTTTCCAGGAATCGTTGCGCACCGGTTTGAGCTTGACCACGCCCCTGGTCTATAAATTAATAAACTGCTAATCTAAATATGAATTAGATAAATCTCATAAAAGCATGTCTAGATCCTATTTTAGGACTATTTTTATGAAAATTAAGCACATTTGTAGTGTAATGACACACGTTTAAAACAAAGAACTCTTCAGACAATAAAATTCGCTGATAATAAGACTTACAGAAACAAACGCCCAGCAAACACAGAACGTTCCCCTAACGTTAGTTTCTGGTTCCAGAAAGTTTTTTTAAGGTTTGTTTTTTGGTTCCCAGAACGTTATGGGAACCAGAAGCTAACGTTCTATTAACGTAAATAAAACTTTCCCGGAGAACCAAAAACGAACAGAAAACAACGTTCTGAGAACCAAAAACTAACGTTATGGGGAACGTTCTGGGAACCAATAATTGTTAGCTGGGCGACTGCAAGCTCTGGATTACGTAGCACTGACGTCGGCAAATCACGTGATCGACGATGAGCCTGCGGTTCACGTGACACACGGCAACCAATAGGATTGTACGAGTGTGGCACCATCAGCAGGGCACGGGAAGAGATCTCAAACTCTTCATTATTTCACTTTATTTCTTTATTTGGTTTCTTTTATGAAATCCAGATTCGCGATTTTTCAAGTCCGATGAGTTTACAAGCGTCTGCAGGTGAGAGAGTTTGTGCGCTCGCGCTCAGATGGCGTGTTAAAGCTAAAGTTAGCTGTACACAACACTCACACTGTACACACATATGTCTGTGATTCTTATATGTGAGTGATATTTATCAGTGACGTATTCACCTTTATGATCTCTTTAAACTGACGTGTTCGTTTGGTTTGCTTAACGCTTCTCGTGTCTTTGCTTTTATTGTAAATGTCCGGCGAGTCATATGTCACCACAAAATCTGAAGAAAGGAATCTGTCATGTATTATATTTGTGTAGAAATAATAGAAAGCTTCTTTCAGGATCAGACATTTGACAAAATTCTTTAACATGCAATTGTAATGGCAATAGATGTGTTTGTATTATGCTTCTCTAAAGATTCTTAGGAATGCTATTCATTTTTTTACAATTTAGTTTTTCAGTAAAACAATCATGTAAACTTGATGTAATAATTAGTTATTAACATTATTCATGCATTTATCTCAAATATTTGTTTAAATGCCTGGTAACCGATATACAGAACAGATCTGATTGTTTTATTGCTTTTTTAAACATAAGTCATTATACTTTACAAACAAGAATAAACTTCGGCAGAAGTGAATAGAAAAACAACAAATGGTTAATATATCAATACTTTTCACTATAAAATATATTTTCATTTGACAGTAATAAAACCGCCACTGTTTGGCATTACTGTAGGGAGAATTGTTTGTTTGTTTGTTTATTTGTTATTGAAACGATTGTACTACAGAAGCACATGCACATGCAGTTCTCTCCTCGCAGGCGTACAGACTTGAATTCAACGTCTTCATTGTGTGTTTGTAGAGTTGTGTATGATGCTTGAGTCGTGCTGGTTAAACTGACTGACGTGCATGTTTTCTGAGTTCTAATGGACACTATCGCATGTGATCTGCAGGCCAGAGAAGCACATGACACGCGGCAGCTGAGCGAGTTTGTGTTGCACCACACGAGTCTTTGCAGCATTTCTTTAGCGCACCAGAGAGCAGTGTTACTTGTGGGATGTATCGGGTTGATCCGTTAAATGAAGTCTAAATATCATCAACAGGCTTTTAACCTGGAACGGTTGCAGATAATATTAAACATGTTCAATCTGAAACCCTCACAAGAATGTAAATCTTATCAATTGTGATGTCTAATTTTGTCACTTTCTGTTCTAGATTTTGAACGATGAATTATTTGCGGTGTTGAAGGTAAGTGAAACTCTGAACCTCCACGTGTAGTTCATAATGTTATAGATCCATTGTCATGCATTCATGACGGATGTGCACAGTGTTTGTCAGCTGAAATGTACTTGATTCAGACAGTGGTCTATCGCTGGTTTATTTGCAGGTCACCAGTGAGCGGTCAACATGTCATCCAAATCATCTCTTCTGAAAGTCATTCTTCTGGGCGACGGCGGCGTGGGCAAGAGCTCCCTCATGAACCGCTACGTCACCAACAAGTTCGACGCCCATCTCTTCCACACCATCGGCGTAGAGTTCCTCAATAAAGACCTGGAGGTGGACGGGCGTACCGTCACGCTGCAGATCTGGGATACGGCCGGCCAGGAGAGATTCCGCAGTCTGCGGACGCCCTTCTACCGCGGCTCCGACTGCTGTCTGTTGACCTTCAGCGTGGACGACAGCCAGAGCTTCCACAACCTAGCCAACTGGAAGAAAGAGTTCGTCTATTACGCCGACGTTAAAGAGCCCGACAGTTTCCCCTTTGTGGTTCTGGGAAATAAGCTGGACGTGTCGGAGAGGCAGGTGACCAGTGAGGAGGCCCAGGAGTGGTGCAGAGAAAACGGCGACCACCCGTATTTTGAGACCAGCGCTAAAGATGCGACCAACGTTGCCACAGCGTTTGAAGAAGCCGTCAGAAGAGTTCTAGCCCTGGAGGACCGGCAGGAACATTTGATTCCGACAGACACCATCAATCTGCACCGGAAGCCACGCGGCGGCACGCCCTGCTGTTAATGGACCACACGTGCGTCTCCATTTCCATGAGTTATTTAATGCTCCTGCAGCGAACTGAATGAGTCTGCGTTAGATTTAAACATGCACTTGAGTACAAACACTGGGTCGGGTGACATCTGGACTGAACTGTTTAGTGGCTGGGATTTCTGTGGGTCAATGTGTCGATGGATCCGTCTGCAGTTTAGTAATGATGAGCAAATGCAATAAATGCACTGCAAAAAAATCGTTTTCTTAATCAGGATTTCTCATCTGGATTTCCAGTTAAAAATATCCAAACATCCTTTAAACAAGACCGGTTTACTCGTGTGTAGATATGCTGTTCCCACAGTGTTTTTTGAAAGAAATTCAGTAGGTTTTATGGCTAAAGCAAGAAACAAATGCCCAGCGGGGTTTTAAAATTGGTTCTACATCTATAACGTCTGAACAGGAGTCGTAAGATTTTGCACGAGTTTGCTTGTGAGTGTTTCGAGGGTGTCTGAATGTTTCTACTGGAACACTCGACCAAAATTGTGATTAAGAAATGTCTGTTTCATGCGATTTTTCCTATAACTACGATTAACTAATGCAGCTCTTGTATTACAGAGCGAGTGTTCATAAACTGTGACTGATGTCTAATATATTAACGGTATCATACCATTGTGTAGAGAGTGCCAAATATAAATACTTATACTAAAAATGAGCGTACTTGCGTCAAAAGAAAAGCACTAAAATCTTCTAATTGTAGATTGTTAAATTGAAATTAAAGCAGAAACATTGAACAATGCTTATTGAACTTGTTTTTTTATTTAATTCAATTAAAATCACGTTTATTTGTATAGCGCTTTTCACTGTTTACACTGTTGCAGAGCAGCTTAACACAAGGGCGCAATGTAAATAACAGAAAACAATAAAATGATATAAACAAAATTATTAAATTTGTAATAGCATGTAAAGTCTGGTGCCGGCGTCATCTAAAACTCCTTGCAAAGGCCGGTGTCATCTTTCCGCATGTGTTGGGTATATTTATATTAATATATTATTATATAAACATATTGTAGTTGTGTGTCATGTAAATCAACATGAAGTCCAGATTCTTGATTTATTTTAGTCCAAAGAAAATATTCACTGTAAACTCATCAAAATGTACTCGGAATGTAATAACTGGTTCTGCCTCTTCTTTGATTTTCCTTTTGGCAGACGTCACAAATCTCTTCCCTCCAGCTGCATATCTGGTATGTAATGGCTAGTTTTCATGATCCATATATATATATATGTTTCCCACTAGAATGAATGAGGTCAACATGAAAAGCTGTTTGCTACTCATTCTTTTTCTGTGTATTTGAGCGGTCGTTGAGTTTGTTACTGTTAGATTACAGTAACTAGTTACACCCAACACTGGAAATGGAATAGTTGCTTTCTAAACTAAGCAGTGCTGTATACTACCTTCTATAAACAGCGTGTTTAATCCAGGTTTGTTTGTTTATTAATCAGTTTTAAGCTTCATCTCTGCCTATATCATTCTCAGTTTGTTTGTCACACTCGAAAGTAAATATTGAATTACTGGATTCAGTGTTTTGCGCTTTACAGAGAAAATGTGCATACATGGCACAATATACATCTTACATACTGTAGAAATAGTTTGAGCAGTGTGGTACTGTTATGCGGAACACAGCGCTGGGGTGTGTTTTTAAAAACCAGTCTTTGCCAAAAACAAACAAAAATCAGACTTCAGAACTTTGCTTTATTCACAGATGAATGCACAGAACCCTCGACAACAACAGTTAATGTGAATATAGACTGGAATATAAGTGAGATTGAAATAGAGAGATGCTTAAACGCATTATAAACAACACATGTGTATAGTTCTGCATAAGGACACAATTTAACAAAAATGTACATATCACAATTATAATATGAAAGTAATTAACTGAGCAGATGTTTCTTTCCGAGAAACTGCACTTTCCTGTCCAACGCTGTGGAGCGAATCGGTGCGTTGACTTCATAGAAGGGATTCATTGCAAACTGGGTAAAGATACAAAGATTAAGAAAAATTCAACATAGAAATATAGAAATATAAGATGTTTACCTTGATGTACAGCTCATAAACATCATTAAAGAAGTTCTTGATTCCGTCTTCTTGCCGGACATCATGCAGCATTATAAATCTCATATGTATGCAAGCAAAGTTAAGGAATAATCACTGTACACACATTTGCAGATTTATCAGTGATAGTTCATGAACAAGTTCTGCAAGATGAGAGCAGTCAAAACAATGAACATTTTTGCCATCTACATATTTTTCTAATATCATAGTTAAATGACTATTGTTCTAAACGGTTGAAAATATATGTATAGAATGATGTTCAGGATATGACCAGCGGTGACGAATGCAGACACGAACCATTCATTAAACTTGTCCACAGTCTTCAGATACATGTTGTTGGACGACCACATGTTCTCATCCACCAGATCCAGAGCCGCATGAGCGATGAACTGATTCAGATGTCTGTGGTCATCCTGTCACGAGACCATCACGTACACACACAGCGTCAGTCTGTGACGTCACATACTGTAACCATCAGATCATCACACTCACCTTTGATTCTGCCTTTCCAGAAGGAAGAAACTCCATCTCGAACACCGGGTTGTCATGATGACCCACCATAACAAAATAAAAACTGCCCGACATTGTGAAACCTCACGACAGATAACTGCAGAGAGTGACAAAAGCAGTCAGTCAATGGAGACTACACACAAACAAACCCGCGCTACATAAACACGTACCACAGAAGAAATGACGTAATTCTCTTAGTTCAAATGACACACATTCTAACACTGCAAGTCTTTAAAATAAACACAGACTGTGTTCTGTGCAACAATGATAAATATACACGGAATGCAACGTATTTCTGTAAGAAGATCGCGTTATGATGACTATACACTTCCTGTTTCCGGTGGCCGTACCAAAGACTCGTTCTAAGAAAAGTCTCCGCACTAGGCAACGCCAGCTATTTCGCTCGTACCGAGTCCAATATATCTCTAAAATCGCTGGCTAAGGTGAAAATAAAACAACACAGTTTTCCGACTAACTATAAAACCTGACATCAACTGTACCATAAATTCTGTTTTCTACTCTCAAATTGCGGAAAACACGTTTCACGTTGAAGAACAGAGCCCCTACCCCAGGCTTAGCGATTTATTGGAGAGGGGCGTGTCTGCATCCCGGAGCGCTCCAAATGGGGGCGGGATCTCCAAAATGAGCCGGGGAATAATTTATGCAGTTCGTACCGTGTTTTTTTAGGTTTTACAAACCTAAAAAATGTACACTAATGCGTGTTGCTAGTACTGTGGTAAATTAGTCGAATATATCTTTTTTCGACTTTTGGAACCCTGACCCACCCTACTAACCTTAATCGGTTTTACATTCTGTCGTTCTATATATTCCCCTGCCGTACCCTCACCCTAAACCTAACGACTCTGGGGGGAGAACTCTCTCCAAATTTGCTTAAATTTAGTGTGAAATATGAATTGCATTTTCAGCGTTCAACTTGCAAACCTCTATTTGGAAAAGTAAATGAAGTCTATAGGCGTGTGGTTCTTCATGCAGTGCTGCAGAGCGTATGCCTCCTTTTGGAGGTTACCACCCAATTTTGGAGTCCACGCCCCATTCGGGAGCGCGCCGGCCTGCAGAGATATGAGGCTTGTTCGATTTGATGCGGCGCCGCAAGATCCGACAGGCGGATGACATCAAAGTAGCGCGAGAGCGATTCGAAAGCAAACTATTTATCGTTTTTCTATGTACGTATGTATCGGATCTTCGGCGCCGCATCAAGTCGAACAAGCCTATGTACTTGGAGTGCGGCAACTTTTTTTTTTAATTGAGCTTTACCAAAGAAGTACAAAAAGACATTGAGTGCGGCATCTTGTTAATCTGTGTGATCTTTGGTGTTACGCAGCGACACAAACAGCCAATCAGAGCGCTGTATGATATCTGCGTCATCGGGATAAACCCGGAAGTGTAATAGTCTGCTGGCCGTTAGAAATTTAAAAGGATTTCCGCGAGACCTGGCGTTGCTAAGGAACGGCGCGTGATAGAGAACATCGACCGATGAAATATTACGAATGATCCGATCATGTCTGTGAATGAAGAAGAAAGTTTATCTGCAGATGAGATCAGACAGAAGCTTTATCAGACGTTTAAGAGCCGCGGGCTGCTCGACTCTCTGAAGGTTTGTGTTCATTCTACAGTCACTGCACAGCAAGGGTTTTATTTACATGTAACTTATTCATGTAACCGATGATTTTATCTTACAATTGTGAGCGCATTATAACATTTTTAACGAGCTAACACAGTAAGTGTAGACTACAAAACAATGTTTACAAGTAGGACTGGAGAGGACGGTTAAGATGCTTCTATAAACTGTGTCTATTAGCAACTGCCTAGCAACACATACGTACCTGTCAATACAAATTCTGCTGGTTTCAATTATGATTATGAGCCATAAAAAGTTAAACCAGTACAAAATGTGTTTTGGGTCTCATCCCAGTAGGATTTATTGGTGTTCTATTGGTTCAGACCAATTAAAATCCCAACACATTACCAGTGTTGAGCAAGTTCCTCTGAAAAAGTAATGAATTACTAGTTACTAATCACATAGTCAATAGTGTAATTAGATTTCTGTACAGATGACTCTCTCCAGAAAGTATTTAATGACTTATTACTAATGACTTTCTATATCCTACATCAACCTTGATTAGTTAAGTGATTCAAGGATAGACGTGAAACAACTCTTTTAATTCAGTCAAATAAATCATATAAAACTACATAAAGTACTCTTATTAACTGACCAAAGTATTACAAATTATACATTAAAGCACGGATTTTAAGGTTAGACTTTGAATTTTGATGTCAATTCCACTATTGCACACACACATGCGTATATTACACACAGTATTGAGTTTAATTGCATCAGAAGTAACTGTAATTAAATAACAGAAAAAATAAGAGTAATCCCTTACTTTACTTTTTCAAAGGAGAAGCAATTAAATGACAGTAACTAATTACGTAGTAACTAGTTACACCATTATAGTTTCCATTCAAACCTATACAATTCCCATTATTAACTCCAGTAAAGTTTGTGTTTTCATGTTTTGTTCGGTCGTTGTGATCATGTGATGTTCTGCAGACGCAGCTTCGGAATCAGCTGATCCAGGAGCTGCAGCAGCCGGTTCGGACACGACGCACTGTCCTCAGATCAGCATCAGCAGCATCATCAGCCGTGTTAGCTACAGCGTGTAACAGTGTGATGATCGATCACCTGAAGAGCATCGGCTGTGAATACACGCTGTCTGTCTTCTATCCAGAGTGTGGAATGAGTAAAGACAAGGTGATTTTATCAACGGTTTGTTTAAATCTGAAGTGCAGGAATAGAATGATGATGATGTCATTTGTTTTTGTTTGTTTGACTTGAAGGTGCTGTCGAGCAGAGATCTCCTTCAGCTTATGAAGATCAGCCCTCACATGCCTTTATACAAAGCTGTGGTAATAAATACGTCACGAGAGGATATTACCTGTGTGTAAAGCTGACGCTGAATTAATAGTAGTACTTGTGTTTTTTCATTCTTTAATCTTTGAACAGATGTCAAATCTCCAGAAGGGACAGACAGGTATGATATGATATGATGTTTTATTTGAAACAAACAAAGTGTTAATACATCCTAATGTTTTCATAGCTCATTGTGAATTCTAGGAGAAGCGAGTTGCTCCTGCGGCCGGTTTCACGAAGCGTTCTTTATACATTTGTTTGCTTGTTTCAGTCCATCGTGACTGGTTACTTCCCAAAGATGAATGGTTTTCATATGATTGAATACTTCAGTAGAAGTTGAGGAGGAGTGGTTGTTGTTTTCTCCACAGGATTCTTGATGACTTTGTTTACAGAAGTCGCAGATCATCTTCATGGTTCAGTAAACTGCGACGCCGCCTCTCAAACCTCCGCTGAAGACGCTCATAAAGAGTCTCTCGGTATGTCGAAGGCCTTCATGTTGGCTGCTTCTCGTCTTTTGCTCGGTGAACTATTGGAGTTGGTTGTGTTTGAGCGTCAGAGCGTGTCACGTGTGTTGTGCAGTGGAGAAGATGCAGATGATCGAGCAGGAGTATGAGCGCGTGAGAAACAGAGAGGACCGCTGGACGTCTGTGGAGGCCAAACTCACACAACACAGAAGAGACATCGAAGAACAAGCTCAGGTGGAACTCAAAGCAAAGGTGTGTCTTCATCGCACCTGACGGTCACTACACTTCATTTTAGGTGGACACTATTTCTGAAAACGACATCAAACTTCATAGTATGCGTTCTTATTTTAGTTTCAAGAGTAAAGGTTTGTTTGTAAGGGTGTGTTAGTTTAAGAGCTCATCCTGATGTTTCCATCGTCGTCACACAGCTTCAGCACTTCATGGATGTGGAGATCACGAAGGTGAAGAGAGAGGAACAAGAGAAATCTCGTAAAGAAATCCTGGAGCTGAGGCGAGACATGGAGAGAACGCACGAGCTGAGGTCGGAAGCTCTCGTGAGCCGTGAAAGAAACGCCATCCAGCGATTACAGAAACATCAGGAGGTAGGACATCTTCATCTTTAAAGCCAAGTTACTCTGTTAAACTAACAATGTGCTTCAACCCAATCCAGATGGAGGAGAAGGAGCTTTACACACAAAGACAGATGTTGCTGAAGGACATTGAATCTGTGCGTCACAGAGAGACGGAAGTCAAACGGAGAACTGAAGCCTTTGAGAAGTGAGTCGCACACCCGAAAGCCTCTTGTTTCTCTTTCGCTCGGGTCCTGGGGTGTCGCTAAACATCGTTTGTGTCTTGAGCGCAGGTCGTGTAAGTTTCACGAGGAGAAGATGAAGACCGTGGAAGATCTGATGAGGAGAAGAGAGCTGTCTGTGAAGAACACGGAGGATTCGTTCCAGCAGAAACTGAAGAGCGAGGTGATGAAGTGAGTGCAAATGAGTCGACGTCTGTTCTGAATCCTGCAGGGGGCGCTCTTGTCAAACAACCCGCACATCTCACTGTTACCACATCACCAGCTCTTGTCTCTTTGGATCAGTGCTCAATACATCCTCAAGTATATAAAAGAAAAACTGACAAGAGTGTGTGTGTGTGTGTGTGTGTGTTCATGTTTGTATATCCCGGTGGGGACCTAAACCTGAACGCACACCAGCACATGGGGACTCGTGTCACCGTGGGGACCAAAACTGAGGTCCTCATGGGCACAAAAGCTAATAAATTGTACAGAACAATATTTAAAAAAGATCTAAAAATGCAAAAAGTGTTCTATGATCTTTAGGTTTAGGGATAGGGTTAGGGATAGGGGATAGAATATACAGTTTGTACAGTATAAAAACATTACGCCTATGGACTGTCCCCACGGAGATAGTAAACCAGACATGTGTGTGTGCGTGCGCGTGTGTTTGTCAGGTATCAGCTGGAACTGAAGGAAGATTACATGAAGAGAACTGAGATGCTCGCTGAAAATGAGAAAAAGAATAAAGGTTTGAATGTTGAAATCTAAGTGACATATATTATATCAGATGTTTACACTACCGGTCAAGTTTTTGGACGCTGGTGAAATGTTTCATGTTATTTGACAAAAAAACCTCTTGATCTGAGAGTGTACGCTTAAATGTCTGAAATTTGTTTAGTAGACAAAAATATAATTTTGCTAACAAACATGTTCTTTTTCGTGACAAAACATTTTATTTCATAAAAAAAGTTTTTGAAATGGCTGACCTTGACTGAATAATGAAGAGAGAGCAGCCAATAAGAGCACAGAACAGATGCGAACTCCTTTAATATGGTTTGAAAAGCATGGCAGGGCGAGACCTCCTGAAGCTGCTTGAGAAAATGACAAGAAAACATTTCTGCAAATTGATCATGATAAAATACAACACGTTTGAATTATTATTATTATTATTTTAGTTACTTAGAACATAATTCCCATAGTTCCCTTTCATTTGTTTAATACTTTTGATGAGTTTATTATTACTCCAAAATATGGAAAACTTTACACGCAAGTAAGTGTCCAAAAACCTTTGAGCGCTAGTGTGTGTATATAGTGTGTGTGTTGATGTTTTGTGTGTCTGCAGTTGAAAGTGTTGGTCTGCAGAAAGAATGGGCTGTTATTGAAGCTAAAGCTGAAGAACACGAGAGAAGTTTATCAGAAGTCAAACGTCTGCTGGTAAAACCAACACACTTATGATGTGTAAATCTTGAGTTGAGTGATGTGATGGCGTCAGGGGAGATTCTGAAGTGGCGTGTCTGGTGTGTTTGAGATGGAGCTGGAGACGCTCAGAGGACAGAAACGTCAGCTTGAGGAGAAACTGGACGACATGAGGGATTATTCAGAGCTGAAGAGACAAACGCTTGAACATCAGACACAGATCAGACTCACGAGACAACAGCTGGAGGAGAACCGGCGACTCGCACGAGGTCTGTCTGGTCGATGGTGATATTCTGTCTGAATCCAGCGGAAGGCCATGAGTTACCATGATTTTACCACAGTAATGCCACGGTCACACTAGACTTTGAGCATGCAAAACTCGTTCAGACGCTGCTGCAGAAATGCAGCCGATTCCTCCATCTTTGACATTTCTGTGCTGAGAGGTCACGTTGTGAGGTTTTGACCTTCTATTGGTCTCACCCATTCACGTGACGCGAATTCACAGGTCAAAGTTCACCAAACGGGAAGTTTGCTGCGAGGCGAAACGTGAAATATGTTTGGACGGGCTTGCAGTCTGACGCATTTGCATGTGTGGATGGAAAGTGAAGTCTAGTGTGACCGTGGCTTAAGGTGTGTTTCTAAACCCCCAACATACATGAACAGTGACAACAACACTTCCTGCTTTTCTAAAAGCACTGTGCTTCTCATAAGTATTCTATTTGGCAGAGTAAATGATTGGTTCAATATGTAATTCATGTCACATACAGTATGTTGAGTGTTTGTGCTTCAGTGTACATGAATGCGGCTCGTTGATTCTGTCTGAATGCATCGAGAAAAACTGTTTTTCTGTTTGTTCTTCTATTCCGAGAGGATCAAAATGCAACAAACATTTGCCGAGTAAATATACGTTCAGTTTCACCTCTACAGGGCTCAGATACGCATGTCTGTTTGCATGTGCTCTGTTGCCTGGTTTTACTGGAACACAGAACTGTTTGCTAGTTGAGCTCCGTTGTTGTCTTCAGTTCCACACAGATGTGTTGTTGTCGTTGTGTAGAAGTCAGCGGTCCGTCTGAAGAGCAGCTGCGGCTGCAGGCAGAGCTGCAGAGACTGCAGACGGCACGCAGACGTGATGAAGAAGAGTTTGAGACGCAGAAGAATGTTCTGCACACGCAGCTTCAACATGAGGTCAGTCTTACGGACCCCTCAAACACTCATCACTCATCATGGCACTCTAATGAGCACCACAAACTAAACAAAACACATGCTCGGACTCATTATGCTCATCAGAATGTGCTGAATTATCCGGAAAATAATGTCATCTGGACTATATTCTGACGCAAGTGTGTGTTTGTGCGTGTTATCGTGTGTGTGTTTGCGCGTGTGTAGGTGCAGAAGTGCGCTCTGTTAAAGGCTCAGCTGATGGAGTGTGAGGAACGCACGCGGTGGATGAACGCAAACGCTGAAGAGATTCAACTTCAGCTGAAACACACACAACAAGGTTCTTCACACACTGTCTGAAGCGCTTATAACCGCGATTCTCTCCAGATTCTCTCAAACCTCAAGCACTTTACATCCATTGCTGCTGATGTACAGCCCTGATCACACACTGATGGACCTGACTCACTAGATTACCATTTATTCCATATCCTCTGACTAGACCGTTTTGAGCATCATTTACTGTGCTTTACACTAAACACTGAGCATTCATGACACAAATCAAACATTCTGTGTTACAGGTTTCAGTGAATCTGATATTCAGCCTCTTTCTAGATCCGAAATCTCTTTCGTACAGATTTGCAAGCTAAAAACTTGCAAATGTATGTCTCTCAGGGTTGCCACATTTATTTCTTTATCTGGGAATGAGAATGAAATATTGGATATAAATCCTGTAATTCTCTGCAGTTGTTTTAGGTGTGGGAACCCTGTGATTAGCCTCTCAATCTGTTCTCTGTTCTTTGTTTGTGTGTTGTGTCGGTGATGGGAGCGCAGCTCTAGAGAATGAGATTCTTCGCAATCCCAAACCTTCTCTGGTAGATCGATCTGTTCTCTGTCTGAATCCTCCAGACATGTCTATCGACAGCGCTCTCTTCAGACGAGCGACAGGTTCTGATGCCGCTTTGTGTGAAGCAGGAGTGACTCTCAGAGCTCCGCGGTGTCGTGTCGAGGCTCCCGAGCGAGACTCTGAACTGCTGTCTGGTGCTTTGACCAGAATACGAGAGCTGGAAATAGAAGCTGACCGATTAGAAGACGCTTACAGAACCCACCAGCAGAGAGCTGATGCGTCACGTCACAGGACCACAACATCCACGTCTTACATCAAACCCAGAGTCACGTTCAGCGGAGCTTTAGATCCACACCAGCCGCTCGGCAGACCTCCTTCAGGAGACCAGACTCCACCCAGACTCGGCTCTCCTCCCGCCAGACGATTGTCTTCCACACCCGTCTCCATTTCCAGACCAGACGCTCATCAGACCCATCCCGTCGCTCACGGTATCGCTGTCTGTCACTCTTAAACATGATTGTGTGATGGCTTTGTGCGTGTCATTCATTCGTCTCTTGTCACAACAGTTTTTTCTCCACACGATTGTAATATAAGACACTGATGACGTCACTTCAGAGATGCTTCACATGTACAGCAGGTGTAAGTGAGATGTTTACTGTTTGACTCAGACCGGCTGAGGAAGACTGACACTGAAGGACCGGCGGTGATGTTCACTGATCTGAGGACAGACCGACAGATCTCACCGATCCCTCCTGCGGACAGCAGAGACCTGACGTCTGTCAGCAGCCCCACCATGAAGAGCACAACACGAGACCACAGCAGGTACATCACATCCATCATCCATCGCAGTCTTTAACTCGACTCAACTTTCTTTATATAGCGCTGTTTACCTGTTTCATTGCTTCAGTTTTTAGTTCATCTGAAGTTATACAAGTAAAAACAAAGATGTGAACACACACAGAAGACAGACACGCACACTCCGGTTCAAACACACCCACATACGAAACACGGACTCACAACTCCACACACACACACACGTCTGGTTTATTATCTCCGTGGGGACAGTCCATAGGCGTAATGTTTTTATACTGTACAAACTGTATATTCTATCCCCTATCCCTAACCCTATCCCTAAACCTAAAGATCATAGAACACTTTTTGCATTTTTAGATTTGTAAAAAATATTGTTCTGTACAATTTATTAGCTTTTGTGCCCATGAGGACCTCAATTTTAGTCCCCACAGTGACACGAGTCCCCATGTGTTGGTGTGTATTCAGGTTTAGGTCCCCACTAACATATAAAAACATGAACACACACACATTTAAGATAAAGGAGAGAGAAACACAGGTCACATGTTAAACAGACTATACATTCCTATATGTAATATTTAAAAAATTAAGTTTGTAAAACTTTAAAATTCTAATTCTAAAGCAGCCCCCCCCAGCCAGGCAAACAGTGCAAAACACTACGCAAACATCATCCATCACAATAAATATTGGGATTGTTAGATTGCGACGATGTGATTTGTTTCGTGCAGTCCACCCAGACTCCAGCAGATGATCTCCTCCCCCTCATCATCATCATCATCATCATCATCATCTCAAGGGTCATCATCACAGCCTGAGAAGATCAGTCTTCATGACCTCACCGACCCTGAACCACGTATGTTCTCCTCACAACTTCTTCAGTCCTACCCATTGAGAGAGAGAGAGAGAGTTGCGTCAACTCGGGTGACTCCAATGGAACTGTAGTTTGGCAGCAGTGGCGGCTCATGGAGCCTCTCAATAGTTTCTGGAAGTTACTGGTAACGCACGGAGCTGCAGCAAAACAGACCGATTGTGACGAACTTGTAATCCATTTAAAGACGTTAGTCATTTAATAAATCAAAGAAACAAAGCATTTGAAGAGAAAACATGACTTTCTAAAGGCTCCATGAATCACGTGACACGCGGAATGTTGAACTTCCCTTGTCGCGACTTTCTCTCTCGAGGGCTGTGGTCATACGGTGTCATGACAGACCTGTAGATGCTGAGATATGCGTGTCACGTGTGTTTGTGTGTTCAGTGGAGTGTGTAGATCAGGAGTGTATACTGGAGAAACTACAGGATACACACACACAGCGCTGTCTGCGGGATGAGGGTGAGACGCCTCATGTTCTCACAGCCGTCCGTCTGCCCTGCTGTTGTTTGTTCCTCATTAGTTTCTGCAGCTCTGATGTCACACATCTGATGGTTATGAATATACTGTGTGATGTGTGGCATGGTGTTTTCAGCCGTACCTTCATCAGACGCCCGTGAAGAGGAGGAGAGACCAGAGGAAAGAGAGGACGAGAGATTAGAGCAAGAGCTGGTGAGAGAGCAACACACACTTGCTTTGAACTCTGCGTGGGAGGTGTTTTCTTGTTAAAAGACTTTTGATCTTGTTGCATGTTGTAAATATGAGTGATGAATGTAGTCCCTCCCCTCATCACGTGATGTCACAGAGACGGATGGTTATACTGCTGTAAATGGACTGTGAGGTGTTTATAATGAGATCTTTACTTTTGATCTTGTTAAAGGAGATTCAACATGAGAAAGAAGCGGAAGAAGAACATGTGACAGGAGCGGCCTCAGTGATTGGAGGACGAGATGAAGAAGCTGAGAGAGTTGCTGATGTCATCAATCCACTGGAGAAATACATGATGATCCTCACGCAGGGAAAACCAGAGCAGGTGCATAAAAAACATCACATCTCACTGACGAGTAATCGTGATATTTCAGCACACTTTTATTTATCTTCTCTCGCTCTGTGTGTGTGTGTGTCAATAAACTTTTATTAATTGAAATCTTTATTGTGTGTTTCTGAACTTTAAGAGCCCAAAGAAAGAGTCTGACCGTGAAAGCCCTCAGGAGGAGCATCTTCTGTCTGAAATCAACGATGACAGGTCTGTTTATATTTTAATCAGCTGAGATTGTAAACGCACAGAATTCTGTTCCAGTGACAAACATTTCATTTGTTTTCCAGCATCGATGCAGTTTCACACGAAGAACCAGACGAGGAGTTCTGGTGAAGACCAGCGAGTCTCCTCACGTTTATGATTTTAGGATCTTGTGTGTATTTTTAATCTTCTTTTTTATTCACACAATAAATCGAAGCTGTGTGTCTGAATCTGTGCATTTATTAAAATGTGAATAAATGTGATATTACGGCAAGTTTCATTTTGTTAATGCATGAAGAAAAATGATCTGACACGCAAACATGTTTTCAACGTGCAACAAGTGATCTCGAAAAAGGCTCGGTGAAACACCACGTCTGTTTTATTTGTCATAAAATACAAGAACTTGTTTGAAGGTCTGAGCACACAAATATCAAATGACCACTTTTTGGGTAAAATCATAATCGTCCACCTGCTTTATGGGCGAATTAAACACGTTGAATGTTACCAGTTTAAAGCCTTGAGGGGAAACTTTTAAACCTGCACAAATACAAGAAATACACAAACACATTTTCATCAGATAAAAATCATTCTCTTGGAGTTTATAAAACAGTGTCCTGAATTACAGAGAGGTTTAGACAAAATATCACCATTAACGTCTGTTTAAATCTCAAAATGCAGTCGATACAGAAAAACTCAAAGAAATGCCTACAGTTATTAAAACTAATGTTTGACTACAGGTTACAAAGATACTATACAGAATACATAAACCAATAAACACATGACTTGAACTAAACAATTCTCTATATGTAACCACGTTATATCATGTTAAAAAGCAGAAAGGCAAATGCTGCAAACACAGTCAGTACAAATAACCACAACTGATACCATCACAGGTTTATTCCCTCAAACACTAGCAATGTCGTTTACCTTTTATAAAAGTCACAGCAAGATTTGTCAGTATTTACAATTGCACGTTTGTTGAACCTCCCTCAATCCAAACTAAACGAGAAAACAAAGCGTCGCGCTCCACTTTCTGAACTGGGTCACATTACTCACACTATTCCATTTAACACGCTGAAAAAACCCCAAAGAAAAACAGCCTGAGCCTCTTCCCTCATCATGTTCAACCAATTCGACACGTTTTAGCTGACATCCGGTCATAGCAACCGTAGGTCTGAGTTTCTTACTGTAAACATACAGATATTGTACATTCTTTTCTAACAGAACCCAAATGGTTTTATACTTCATGTTCATCAGGATGATTTGAGAATCCTGTGGGCTTCTAAGCAAGCAGGAAAAATCACGATGATGTCATTAATGTGTGTTCAGTACAACCACTGGACGTTTGCGGTTTTTCTGCATCACACATCGAGTTCATGGACACTCTAATGCGCCACACATCTTAGACACACAACTCTTAATGATACTTTTGAATGATCGATTGTATAACAACAGCAAACATTTTCAATCGTGAGGCCGATTTGATAGTAGCGGTCATTCTAGATCCCTGCATACAAGATTCTGACCCGGCCTTGAAACATTCGGAATAGTCTTACATACTGTTCAGAGTACACACATCCTTGGTATATTTAATATATATTTAGTACATAAAGCACACTGTATACCTCACGTACTGTTTCCCACAATGCAATGCAAACAACCGGACATTCGGTCACTGGTGATTGTAACGTTTCTTTTAAACGGACTGTCAAAAGTTCAGACATTTTACTACAAAATGTAATTTAAAAAAGGAAAAATTATATTTTATTTTCAAGGACGGCATTCGCCGTAAACATGCAACATCAAGATGTAGTGAGTTCAATGCATCACAATACTGTTAAAACCGTTGCATAACACGTTACCGTTCACATACTATTATCAAAACAAATAGTATTACGCATGTACTGCCCACAGTATTAAGTAAAGAGTAAACTAGTACTTCATTCTAAAGAAAACCTTCAATTGCTAAAAACATCATGCTTTCCAAGAACAGAAATCAGTTGAGTCGACCGATCAAAAAGATCACACCATATTGACATTTTCATGACTTCAGAATAAATCACTGAGAATGTTTTTGTTTTGTTTCATTCTTTTTCTTAGAAACAATAAGCCAAACTAGAAAAACGAGTCATAGAAATCATACAAATACAGGGAATACTTTCAAATTTTGAACGAGGGACTTTTTTCTATGATTCACATCACATTGATTTACGTTTCTCCCGACAACAAAAAAATCTGTCAATAGTCTACGAGTGGTTTGTAAAATAAATGCCCTTTCATTTGCATTTTGGATAGTGCAATGTTTCGAACTTTACCCAGCCGTCGCCGGTTCACAAAGGGCTACGGTCAGAAGCAGAAGAAAACATCAACAAATCTGACCTACGGAGAAACGTACACAACATAAAATACAAAAGGAGGTCCCCAGAAAAAAGCGGCTGGAAAAAGCACATTAGTTGAAAAAGAGCAGAGATGCATTAGTGTGTTAGGGTGGCTTTAGTTGGCAGTATAAAAGCGGCCCGCGTCCGTCACCTCCACGTCTTACGAGTATGAATTGAGACATTCTTTGGAGCGAGACTGGATGTCCTGAAGCTCCTGTTCCTCCTTCATTCTGATGTCCTGGTACGAGTGTAAGTGACTGGCGTCTTTAAGGTAGGCCCAGTTAGCAGAGAGGATCATTAGATAATGAATCTGCAAGAGAAGGTCAAGCGGATGACCGGTGAGCAGGTTAAACACGCAAAGCCACAGCTACACAACTATATAGACGACAGAAACACGCACGCTAAGTTTAAAGGAACAGTTCAGCCCAAAATGAAAATTCTGTCACTTCAAACCCGTCTGCTGTTCTCGATTCAGTCAAACGCAATACGAGCTTCATGAAAACATTACACAGGTTTGGTCTACATGAGTAAATCATGACAGAATGATTATTTATGGCCCATTCCTTTAATGCACAAACAACTACAAACTACTCAATATTGTTCCAGTATAACACACGTCGATAGACACAGACACGTGAACAAGAGAAAGTGGATTAAAAGCTAAGCAGCGCAGCTCGTGATGTTAGTCAAGAAAACGCCCAGTCCGTCCGCTCCGCTACACCACAATAAAAGACATCACGGACAGTTCGTACACAACGTATCTTTTTATTTCTTTTATAGAAAGATTCAACTACAGCGACTGAAATCTTACGGTCATATGAAATAACCTTTAGGTGAAGTGAAGCATGCAGTCTGTTAATTCTGATCACGTACAAACTAACAGAAGAAATTGTCAAACACGCACGTGATCCTGGAATATAAGCAGCATCACGTCTCCATCAAAAAAATATTAGAACATCTATACATATGGGACATTATAAACATTAAACACGCTGTATAACACTGACACTGGATTAACACAAGTGAATCTGAACGCGTGTAAACGCAAAGTGAGTTCAAAATCAAAGCCCCGCCTCGAAATTCTGATTGGATGAGCAGCAAAGTGCAGACAAACACACACCTCACCCCTGATACCGCCTACAACACACTTAAAGGGGAACTCCGACCAAACATTCGGCCATTTATTACTCGCCCTCAAGCAGTTTAACATCTGTAGGACCTCCATTTTCCCACAAACGCAAATGAAGGCAGCTTTAGAAGGAAGCTTTCTGACTCCTCCATAGAAGATTGCAATGCAACCAAACTTTAAAGCACTGAAAGCGCGTAAAGACATCGTAAAATAGTCCACGCGACTCCGGTGGTTCAGTATAAATTCATATAATGCGACGAGGATACTTTTCGTGCGCAAACAAACAAAACTAACGACTACATTCAAGAACTTCCTGATTTGAGTGTTCCCGAGAGCCACACGACAGTGCATCCGGTGTCAGCATCGCTCGGCGCATGCGTGTCCTGACGTAGAGCCTGTGTGGTCAGAATGCGCATGCGTCGAGCGACTGTCGTGTGGCTCATGTGTGGTTGCGTTGCAATCTATGGAGGAGTCAGAAAGCTTCCTTCTAAAACTACCTTCATTTGCGTTCTGGGGGAAAACGGAGGTCCTAGGGATGTTAAACTACTTGAGGGCGAGTAACTAATGGCAGAATTTTCATTTAACGACACCCTTTATCGTGGTAAAATCACTGCATCAGTCCTCAAGCCCTTTATTGTTTTAATAAACAAAAATATTCATCTTTGATGCTTCACTTTATTGTGATTGATGCCGTTTTATTATGAAATCTTTTATTATTATCCGATTCACACAAATCTCTCTAGGTTGTGTGAGTTTTGTTAAGCAATGTAACTTGAATACATTTGTGCACAGATCCCAGGTGTGTGTGTGTTTATTGGCTTTAAACAACTTGAAACGTTTTTCATCCAATCAGAATTTAGACTCAGAACATCGAGTTGATAATACAGCAATAAGGCACATCAGGTCATGCTTCACGGTGTTTACCGCGGTTAAAGGGGTAAATCACTGTAATTCAGTTTTTCACGGCTTAGTGCTTTGCTGTACACCCTAACTCACTGAAACAAGCTGAAAACTCAAAAATGTCAAATATATAGTGTTTGGCACAAACATGTGTGAGTTCACGAGCTATGTGTTCTTTTCTATTATTTTTAATGATTAATAGCGGAAGCAGACGCTGTTATGAGCGAGTCTTTTCATGACATCACGAGATTTATTATCTGACAGGAACACTATGTGTGTGTGTGTGTGTGTGTGTGTTTAACAGAATAGTACCAAACGTACGTGGCATCAACCGCAGTAAAACATGAAGACTGTGAATAGTGACATCTTATTACCGAGTCTGTCCTCAATGTAAACAAACTAAAAAATCAACATACATGAGAAAAGCAAAGAAATGAAAAGTGTATAAACGGGGTTAAAAGAAGAAAACACCAGCACATTTCTAAAAAACATTATTTCTCTTAGTAGAGCGTCACAGTCGAGTTCCAGAAGTGCGAGTCTTCTTCACTTCCTCCATACGAGTTCACTGCTTCAGAAAAGAACTCAACAATAATGAAGGAGTTTAAGCTGATGATCTTTAGACTTTCTGTGGAGCAACCGAAGACGACAGACACTTCCAGAACACTGACCTGTGATGGTGATCTTATTGATCGTCTGATATGAAGTCTCAGTTTTAAAAGAACACTGTGTGGTGATGGCACAGACATCTCTATACAGCGCTATATTTACACATGACACTGGCTGCTGTTTGTTTAGTCCATCAGGTGAGGGGTTCTAGTTCATTTCAGTAAAGTGAGACACGAGTTAAAATTTTGTGCAGCAATCTTCTCGACTCTTAAACTTCAAAACAGCAAAGTTATACGTGGTGACCATCATGTAGATGAGCTGGTGGAAGAGAAGCACAAGAATGCATGAGCGCATGGAGTGACACTGAGGAAAACATCTTTAACCTGTCTGTCTGTCTGTCTGTATCTATCTCTGGGTCTGTCTGTGGACTTTCACAAACTCAGAAAACTAAAGAAAAGCATGTATTTGAAAACATTTGTGAACATTCAAGCAGGATTTGACACAAACACCGGCATCACGCTAACCAATTTCTCAGCTAGTGAGAAACAACCTTAAAGGGGTCATATGACACGTCTAAAATGAATATTATGGTTTGTTTTAGATGTGATGTAATGTGTATACAGCATTTAAGGTTAAAACGCTGTATTTTCCACACACCGTGCATGTTTGTATCTCCTCTTTGCTCCGCCTCTCTGAAACGCGCTGATGTTTAACAAAGCTCATGGCTCTGAAAAGCGAGGTGTGCTGTGATTGGCCAGTTCACCAGTGCGTAGTGATTGGTGGAATACTGCAAGCGTGAAACGCCTCTGACCATATTTGGAACATCAGGTTCCTCTTCAATTGTACAGACAGGTACGCCCACCTTACTTGCGTCTACATTTGGGCGGTCTCAGTCAAATCAGACCACCAACTGACGTAGATTTGTGGGGGTGTGGCTACACAAGGTGTTTCAGGCAGGTGTGGGTGAGCATTCGCTTTTACATAGAACGACTCTTTTGTTCCCACACTTTCATTTCTGCAGTTTTACACGTCTAATACACGCATGGGCGACATATCCACATAACACGTATTCGCGCCATATGACCCCTTTAAAAGAAAAAGTTCACCCGATAAAGACACATCTGTCATTATTTCACAAACTCCGTGTGATGTTCTTTAGACAGTTGTGAAGAATCTTCACGCATGTTTCAGTGTCACATACATACAACTTCAACTTTTTGTTGATCATAATAACAGAATTTGTTTAGTCGTTTGATTACAGACTGAATTTACTTTCATTTTCACTGTAAAACAACAACCGTGTGTGTGTTTGGATGAGGAGTAAATAATGACGGAATGAATATTTTTGGGTGAACTGTGTCTTTAAGGAGAGCACATCAGAGCAGCGTGTGGTTTGCAGTAGGTGGAGTTGAGAGTGAAGAGGCTTGTGATTGGCTGGAGAAACACACATGAATACACAAACACTCACCAGAGCGATGACTGTGGCACCTGCTCCTGCACACGCTACTATATACAGGTGGTAAGACAGGTAGAACTGCGGACAGACAGACAGACAGACAGACAGACTGCATTACTGAAATGCACCCATAATACAACAAACATCAAAGCATCATGTGTTCAGAAAACAAAGAACAACCACTTTCAGTCCAGTTAAAATATAGTTTCGTTACATAAACACTTCACGTCAAAAGAATGTTTGAGAAAGTGGTTTTGTGAGGACATACCTCACTGGTGTTACAGATGTCTCCCAGAGTGGAGCCGCAAGCTTTGCCTGGTGTTGCGTTCCATGGAATAATCCCTGTTAGAGAGCACAACATATTTATCAAAACATGTATGCTTATGTAAAAACATCGATACAGGAGTTATGGAACTAGCGTACCGTACTGACGCACGTCCACACAGATGCTCTCGATAGACGTCAGGTTAGCCACCGGTGAGCGCATGGCGGCGCAGGTGGACCACATGTTGTAGAAAAGAAACACAGGTACTGCAGAGAAGCCGAAGACACCCAGCCAGGCGATGCCCAGGATATACGTCAGAAACACAAACTGAAAAAACCCACATTTCATTATGTTAGCATGACCATCCTGAATCTAACTCAGTCAGGATGGAAACGACTAGAATGACCGATAACACAAAACTGGGTAAACCACAGATTAATGTCTTCATTGAACTCGCTGCATTGCATTCTGGGATTGTGTTCTGTATTAAGCGTAAAGAATGAGACGTCCTGTACCATTCCACTGATGCAGCGGCCACAGATGGTGGTCTTAAACTCGCTGTGGAGTTCTTTCACTGCACTGGTGGTGTAAAATCCCTCGGCCAGCAGGATGATCCCGTACAGAAAGAAGAACGAAGCGATGCCGTAGATGACGTACTGCAGGAGCTGAACTCTGACAAAAAACAGAAATGACAACAGCTTACTTTTCATCCAAACCATCTGGAGAATTCCAGTCCTGTCAAACACAAGGATTCTTTTGAGGAAAAGCTGAAATCACGTGATATTTTATACGAATGAAATCTCTAAATTCTCAATAACACACGGATGGACTCACATGTCAGTCAGCATGGCGTGATCGGTGGTGATCTTGGAAAAGTGATTCTCCAGGATGGTGACGGTGCCCGTGAGGGCGACATGACCGCAGCCGCAGAAGAGCGCCACACCTGAGAAGCACAGGATGGTGGCCACGAGCGATGCGTACGGAACGCCGCCCAGACATTTAATACAGCACTCGAAACAACCTGCAGACACACACACACACGCACGCACACACACACACACACACTTCATTCAGTTAAACAGTTCACATCAAAAGACACTTTCAGAACGTGTTGAGAAACTTACAGACACATGAATCAAAGAGTCATATGTTATTAAACACATCGCCTATGGACTGTCCCGTGTGTGCGTGTGTTCTCAGACTGTGCACTAAACCTTAAGGCATGTAGATCACAGGCTGTTTACTGCATACTTTAAGGTTTCTGCTGCACAAACAAAAACAAACCAACAAATAGAAACCACATGGAGGGTTTGGCCGTTGTCTCAGATGAAGTGAATGTGTTCACAACACTAAAGAATAAAGAGCGGATAAAATAATATCACATCATCATCACAGTAGTAGAACTATATATGACCTGTAAGAAATGCGTGAATTAATTAGAGAGAGAGAGAGACAGAGAGAGAGAGAGAGAGAGAGAGAGAGAGAGAGAGAGAGAGAGAGAGA
>NC_079895.1:794685-814685 GCF_024868665.1 Triplophysa rosa | reverse complement strand
GCTCTTTCTGCATGTGCTGAGAGCAACGCAAACGTGCTGCTTTTGTGTGCAGTGTAAAAATACATTCTTGATGTGCCAAATTTGGACATGATCACTTTAGTACAACGGGCATCCAATAAAGCCAGCCCGCGTCTCGTGTTGCAGGCAGTCTCGCTTCACCGCCCGACCACCACTCGCTATTAGATATTACTCGTGGGGATGCGTTTATCCATCTCAGCATACAGACAAACACGGACAGAGCCAGTTCACAGTGGAATTAAGCGCACGGAAAACTTTAAATGCAAAACCGGAAAACCGCAATTCACTTGCGCGTATTGAACCGTGGAGGTCGTACCGAACGGTTCAATATTATATTGAGTATTGTGGCATCCCTAGTGCATAATGCCAATACAGTGGATTCTCATGTAGTGTGATGTAACGGAATGTAAAGGGTTAATGACATGAGATAAACGTGAAAACGCTGTGAGATGGTGAGCAACATTTCCACAGAAACCAACAGACTCATATCTCACACACTCATCTCTCAAGAATCCACTCTTTCTGCTTCCTCTCTTCACGGACACATGTTGACGGAGCGAAAGACAGAAAGCACTTCAGGTCTTCATACACAGATTCTAGTGGTCATGACACAGGAGGACCGGCTTTAAAGAGCTCCTTCATTAAACGCCACATGCACAGCATCAACACACTTCACTCGCTCCCATAAATTACCTACAAAATGAGAAGCACACTGCACTTAAAAACCTCCTGCGCATGAAGAGCACTTCTCACAGACCAGAGGACGAGAAGATCAGGATTTAAAAGAGAAAACAGAGAATGAGGAAGAAGAGATAGATGTGGTGTAAAAGTCCAGATGATGAGAGTGATGGATCAGAGCCGTGCTCAGCATCACTGAGCTCAAGATCAGAGGTCAACACTTCCGGACACTTCTGCACACAACAACACCACCACAGCATGACTTCCTTCCAGAATACCACTGGACACAAACCAAACCCATCTGCCAACTTCATGTGTTGAGGGATTTTCTCTGGAGAGATGATGATGTGCAGATGTATTCACACACGCGCACACGCACACGCACACGCACACGCACACACAGACACAGACACAGACACAGACACAGACACAGACACAGACACAGACACAGACACACACACACACACACACACACACACACACACACACACACACAGAGTACAGACAGACAGACACACACACACACACACACACACACACACACACAGACACACAACACACACACACACACACACACACACACACACACACACACAGACAGACACACACACACACACACACACACCACACACACACACACAACACACAACACACACACAACCACACAGACAGGACACACACACACACACACACACACACACACAACACACACACAACACACACACACACACACACACAACAGACACACACAACACCACACACACACACACACACACACACACACACACACACACACACACACACAGACACACAGAATCAGAAACAAATGTATAGCACACTGCAATGCAAGTCGCTTTGGATAAAAAGCGTCTGCCAAATGCATAAATGTAAGACGCTTCTTCAGTAAATCACATTAAACCCACACTTTTTTTCCATGGTCATTAAGCTGCGACCCACTTTTTAGGATGTATGACATCATATGTAGTTTGTTTAAAATACACTAAAATACAAACAAAAATGTGTGACTAATATGACTAATACTGATGAGCCTATAAGTCAAGGCTAAGGCTATGAAATAGCAGTCCCAAACTAGCTATTAAATAAAATTGTTGGTTTGAGTCACTCACCACCGTAACATAAACACATACAAAAAACCACAAAGCGATGGCATTTTGGGATGTATGGAAACAACAGTTACTATGGTGATGAATACACAATATTAACATGAACTGTTAATGAAAGATGGATATGAATATCATACCTTCATGTAAATCCTTCACAGGCTCACACCAATAGCAGTTATGTGATTTCATGTCCTTTACTTTTATTTCACACGTTGTTGCGTGCCATGCTCGCAGTTTCTTTTGCGCTTCATACTGTTTTATTAACCTGTATGAGAAAAAAGCCATGGCCGATCCATCCCATAATCTGTATGAGGAATACCAACTTCTGCCTTCAAATAGAAGATTGAGAGTACCGTACGCTAGGCTGAGCAGGCTACGTAGATCCTTTGTGTATCAGAGTCGGGGATCAAAGTAGATCTTGGGATTCTAAGTGAACGGTAAATGTATGGGGGTCTATGGGTTTTGTCAATGTTATTGTGTTGTGATGTGATGTGTATTAACGCATGGACATGAATTATTGTAAGACAGTAAGCGCTGTTGGACGCGAGACAAATTTTGGAAGAAATTCCAACAATAAAGTGAAATTGAATTCAGAGAAGAGCGCGCACCGCCACATTTGCGTGAGTATAGCACTGTATAACGTTCGTTTTTCTGAGGTGAAAGACTTTTTATTTCGTAACAAGTTAAGAAAATGACCATAGAATAATGACACTGACGTTCAGCCTGACAACATCTCACCATATGGAATTGGGACAGCGAGCGCTCACTCGCTAAGGCGTCTGCCAACAGCTTTCACGCACGCATTTCAAAACAAAAGTCTCGCATCAGAAAAAAACATTTACGTGTTTCTCTCTTCAACTCCTTCTTCTATCAAAACTGTACATCCTGGGATGTGTCCTACATACAGTGCTGTAGATGCTGTATATAGTGTTTGTGCTCTTCCAGCTATACAAGACATCATCTGTTTTTCAGCTTCTTGTCTATTCGTTAGTCTACTCTCTCTTTTGGTGGAAGGACCCACCCCCTTTCGAGAGAATAAGAGCTGATGTGATTGACATGTGAGGCGACCATTCCCAGCTTGTTTTGGTGAACGTGTCGTTCATGGGCAGGTCAATCTGACGATACGACAATAACAGACCTGCGTGCCTCTGGACCGCTGACAGGCCGATGTATTACATAACACAACACAACACAACGCACAATTAAAAACCTGCAGTCATTAAATCTCTAAAACCGTGAGATGATGAACAAAGCACGGACAGTATTGACCGTCTCACAGTGATCTGGTGCTCATCACAATGAAGCATCGATGTGTAAGATGTGATGTGAGATGTACGGGTACCTTGTTTCTCCTGCCGTTCATCTTCAGTGTCATCATACGATGTTTCCATGGCTGTTCTACACGAAACCAACAAAAATCCACCTCCTGCTTCTCCGATGCTTCTCCTCCTTTGTTTTCGGTCTGTTCTATACCTCGCTCTTCCTCTGTCTCTCTCTCTGTCCGTCTCTCTCTCTCTGTCTGTCTGTCTGTACGCACTCTCTCTTGTCTTTCTCTTTGCCTTCACTTCACATCCCCGAAGAACTCAAAACCCACAAGGAGTCAACATCCGACTGAAGACGGTCAGGTCACAGACACGTTCCCATACCAGCACAATGCAAAGAGGCGTAAGAGACCCCCACAACATCCCCCCCCCGAATATATTATCATATTAAAAAACACGCAGCACAAACTAGCTTTCCATCTGCTGCCCGGCCCCTGAGAACCACAGAGAAGACAATGGAGGACAGAACGGACGGAGGAAGCAGAGGAGGAGGAAAATACAGAGACAAGGGAGGAGGAGACCAACCCAATGAGCGGTAGAAAGAAAGAAAAGAAACGTAAGAACCGCCAAATAAACAAACAAAAGAGAAAGCGAATGAAGGATCAAATAAAAGGATGAACATATAGGCCAAATAGAAAGACGAATGGATTAATAGAAGGAAGAAAATATTACGCTAGCATGCTGCATTGCTGTCCTTCATCGGTAATAAAAAGTAAACAGACTGTACAGTCAACTTTAACAATTAACAACGTCATCTATATGATCGATTATATAATGTCAATCAAGACCTTCTCCCTGATAATTATATTATATTGAAGATAAAATGATCAAATATATATGAACATTAACTCAACCAACATACAGGTTTGACATTCTTAATTCGGATGGTAGACCACGCATGTGTTCATCATGCAAACACAAACACTATCATTCATGTGTCCGTCTCTCCATCTGCATCCACCGCAAACTTTCTGAAGTCTTATGGCTGGAATACACTACGAGACTTTTAACATCTCAACAGATTTTTTTTAAACTGGACATCATACACTTGCAGACTTCATGAAAGTTTCAGATAAACACACCAACTGATCAAACTGCAGACTGGCACAAGTCCAGACTGAAAATCTGAGCAAAAGTCTTGTAGTGTATTTTATCCTTTAGGGTGTGTTCACATGTGCCATGTTCGGTTCGATTAAAACGAACTCTGGTGTGACTGCTCTGTTAGTGCGGTTTATTTGTGTAAGTGTGAATGCTGCCACCCGAACCCTGGTGCGCACCAAACAAGCGGACCGAGACCGCTGAAAAGAGAGGTCTCGGTCCACTTTCAAACGAACTCTGGCGCGGTTCGATTGAAATATGAACGAAACACGGACCAAAGGCATCGAACCAAACCAAAAACAGGAAGTGATAACAATATACGACCCCAGCATCTAGTGATTTGGTAATATAAAAGGAAAGATTATTAGATCAGTGCTTGCGCATGTAACGGAGGAAATCCTGGCGCCGTTTTGACGGCTTCAAACACTTCATGAGGTCTTCGCGAGTTACCATCTTGCTAAAAATCCCCTCATATGCGCAGGCATACACTGAGCACGTATACCCAGCTCTCAGCATTGTTTTGGATGTCCGGTAAGTTCCGTTTTAAAATATAAATCATAAAAGCTGTCCAATCACGAAAGCTGTTAGGTTCGATATCTTTAGGTTCGCTGTTAAAATGCCAACGCTCAGCGAACCAGATTATTTTCTTTTTTGGTCCGGACCAAAAGAACCGAACTACATGAACGCACCCTTAAAACCGTTCAGTTATTGCAAACCATTTCAATGTGTACATATTATAATATTATAGTACCTGACCTGTCATGTGAGAGTTTATAGAAAGCTAATACGAACACGTTCAGGATTTGACTTGAAGATAGCAACAGATGCTATTCAGGATTTTTCCACATAATCTGTAGGAAATAAGTAGGAAGAACAAGTAAACTCTACATTAGATTCTAAATATGAAAGTGTTTGAACTATTGGTTGTGGTGTTTGTGAGGGTGTCAAAGGGCTGAGGACGCATGAGGGCTGTATTGTGTTTGTCATCATTGAGGCTGAATAACAGTCCAGTGTTCAGTCACCCGTAGCATCCGAGGACGCTGTGACACACAAAACAGAAGGTTCTCATGAACACCAGAGCCTCACAATAGCCACACACACGCACGCACGCACACACACTTCTTCAGCTTCACAAGAGAGATGCAGATGAGATGTGCCATGAGAGAGCAGAGATTCCCACAAACACTCTGAAGGAGTGTGGATCAGAGATCATAGAGCAATCTTCTCATCTCACAATTAATCAAACAAAATTACACTTACATTACATTTATGCATTTGGCAGACGCTTTTATCCAAAGCGGCGTACATTGCATAGTATCATACATTTGTTTCTGATTTAACTGACAAACATCTCATGTGTAGCTGTTACAAAACACACACAACTGTGACCTGCAGTCTCCTGTCTATAAATACACTGAAAAAAATGATTTTGGCTGCTTGTCCAATTTGATTAATTTAAATAAGTTAAATCAACATCATTTTTGTTCAATTTTGTCACAACATGATTTTTTCATGTTCAGTTGTGTAACTTAATCCATTCATGTTGGCACTACATAAATAATTTGTGTTGCGTTAACATAATTGTTACAACTAGGCAGAAGACTTATATTTCCCAGCATGCTTTGCGTAAGACTGCATTTTGAGTTATTTTCTTAATTACGTGTTGTTTTATGTGTTTTTCAGTAAAGAGAAACACTTGTTAGGGATTAATGTTTATTTATCTTTGAGAATTAGAGGAGTTTGTTATATTTTTAAGTTTTGTGGTTACCATTGTTTAGAAAAGCGTTGCCTTTGCTTAGGTTGTGGGTGGTTACATTTATGAATTTGAATTTCTGTTAAGCTTGGTTAACTTCATATCTTGTTAGAGATAAAAGAAAATATTATGTCACATTAACTAAAAACACTTATGTTGACAACGTTAAATGAAAATATGAAACGTTAACATATAAAAATCATGTTTGTTTAACAAACATAAATTCGGCAACTTGAACATAATGAAATGCTGAGTAAACATAACTTTATTATGTGAAACCGATGTACATCATTTTTTCATGTAAATCCAACAGATACTTGTTTTCAGTGTACACAACACTGAAAGACAAACAACAGACAGACAGCAACTTTGTGCCCTGTACAAACAGCACAACACATCAGACTGACCCACTTCATAGTGCGCACTCCGTATGAAACAAATATTCAATATTGATTTGACTGTCAGAGACATAACCCAAATAACTTTCTATGTCAATCGATGTCTGTTGACGTGTTTCATGCAGTCAATGACAGAATCTACAGCAAGAATATCACACCCTCTTACATGGAAAATATCACACAACAGAAGTTAAACCGCTTTCCACATGCCAAATATTTAATGTGTGGAGTTCTCAGTCATGCTTCATTCAAGTCTCAACTGGATATAAAATGGCTTTGGAGAAATAAAAACAGACACAAATGAGATGTTGACAAATCTGAGCTTAGTTTGTGACATTGCTGAGATCTCTTTTTCTCAGGAGAAACATCTGACACTAAAGACAAGCAAAAGTTTACATTTTCGCTCTCCATTTAATCTCATCGTGTCTAAAACAATTAAAAGAGAGCTCATCTGTGATTTATCTTATAGACATACAGCATATGTGTAACTGATGGGGACGAAGTAAAGTGACGACAACTGAGCTATAACAATTTTTACTGTTCAACATTCTGCATTATAAGGAAGGATGATGCCCGTTTTCTGTTTTGGAAACGATCGAGAATTCCTTTTAGACAGAGTCAAGCCATCTTAAGCTATTAAAGCTTTTCAATTCTGAAGAATTTTGTGAAAAAAGGTTTTGTTCCGGGCATCAGTGATGTTGGGGTGAGATTCCCTTATAAAACCTAATTGCTCGTGTTGAAGTGAATCCTCTGAATGTCTGAAGCAGCACATCTCTAATGACATGTTTGTGTTGTTGGTAGGGTTTGGGGGGAACGTAACTGTTTTGAGGTTGTTTTCAAGCAAAACGTGTCTTCTCATGTGACTTTACACCCGCGGACTGGCCCCACAGTAAAAAGAAACTGATGCTCAGAGAAACATGAAGCCAGATGACGGCTGAGAGAGCATTATATCTCAATCCAGTGTCTTACTCATGATTCGAAGTCTAAAGAACCATTACATTTGTGTAAATAAACAATGTCCCTAAAACTATAAGCCACAACATAACTCCCAAGCTACATTTGTGCTCCTCCATAGTTATTTTAAAACTATGTTAGTTTTAAAAATAAGTATAAATGTGGCCCTTTGAACTTTTGAAAAGCAGCCTGTTTTACTGTTAAAGAAATGCAAAATCAATGAAAGCTGTTATATTTGATCATCTTCAGTGTATTCGCCCGTTGTCCAGAAATGGTCTTTTTGATTATTCACCATTCAGCTTCTTAAAGTCTCACCCCGAGATGCTTTTAAAACACTATTGAAAGAGTTCTGTTCCGAGCTCTAATTGGCTGATTTTCAATTTAAAATCATGAAGTAAAAAAACTTTAAACAGAAAATGTTGCTTCGCCAATTATTTTCTTTAATCCAATTCGTTCCAAAACCCTTGAAAATAAAATAAAAGCATGTGCACACTGATACCTAAACCCTGTGTGAAGATGTCTTATATAAAATATGAACAATCTTCTTTTCTGATGTGTAAAAGTTGATCATTACATCTGTACTGTACTCTCAAACACTTTTTATCATTTGTCCATTGAGTATCACTGTTCTTCTACATGTCAATTCATAGAGAATACTAGCAGACTTGTTGAACACTGAATCAATCTAAGCAGTCGACTATAGCTCAGCTCATTGAATATTCATGAGAGCAAACAGCTGCCCCATTGATTGGCTTCTGAAGAACGCTGAATTAAATACAGGCTTCATCCTGTGAGAGAGCATTGTAACACACACACAAAATGAAGGTACAAGTTCTACCCTAATAAGGACGATTATGAGGTTTCATAGGTCAGATGTGGTTCCCAAATAATTTTTGTAATAACTTTTTTGTGTAACAAATTTTTTAACTACTTTTGTAACAAAAAATTGCTTCATTCTGATTTAAACCCTTGAATGCCTGGCACTATGGTAAAATAACCAAAGTCCGTTTACAGAAGTTATGCCACTCGGCGGCCATGTTTGCAACACCTCTGGGCAGCTATAGAGGGTATGCACGTGTCGTCACTTTCCCACGTGAGCACGCCGGAACGCGCCTGCTTGAGTGGTAAAACACTGGGCAAAATGAAGGGTTACAATATCAGGAAACGCAATACCGCGCAACATTTGAGTGTCTAAGAACACCTGATTCCTTTGTAATTCATAAGGTAGTCGTAAGGATCACCGTCGAGTCCAGCTGCTTGTAGTTTTAGCAAATAATTGCGTGGTTTAGTCACGGTTTTTGTTCCTCCTATTGAATGCAGCCATTTTGCCTTAGTTTTACCACTCAAGGGAGCGTGTCCCGGTGTGTTCACGTGGGAAAGTGACGTCAATGCATACCCTATTTATGTCATAGCATGTCCACAGTCCTATCTACTTGAATGAGGGAAGGCATATATTTCTAAAATCGTTGGCAAAAATCACAATTAAACAGCATATTTCTGATCAATAATTAAACATGACATGAATTGTATCATAACGCATCATCAGCTGCGCATGTGCCCAGGCTGGCAAGCGCCTCACGAGAGCCCCGCCCCAGAGAATCATCAGTCTTTACTGATTGACGATTGGCTCGTTTTACTGGAAGGCGGGACTTCCTTCGCTAGACCCGCCATATTGAACGTTTGCATACCTCGCTATTCATTATAAAGGCAGTGGCGCGTCTTGTTAATATTAATATCTTTGAAGTAATTCACAACGAGTAATATTATGCCTCAAATGTTTGACTTGCACAATTCTTCTTGTTAAGGTTTTTCTGCATCACTGCATCAAGTCTATAGCATTGACGAGTTACAGAACTATGCTAATCACAACTCAAAAATGAAAACTGTATCTTTGGTGTGTAAGCTAAATGAAATAAATAAATGACTGCCATGAGAGTGAAATGGTGGTTGTTGTAAGCTACAGTGAATCAGAGACAGCTGGCTTTTAGCATGGCTGTATACATTCACAAATTATCCACATGTCAAAACACACACTATTCAGAAAATCTTTTTTCCACCAATTCTCTATTACACAAACACATTTTAAGCATGTTAAGCATGAGATGTTTACACATAATCTGAGTTTCACCAATTCTGAATTTCATCTACAGTTATTGAGTAGCTGACACATACAATTTAATGGACATATAAGCAAAAGAAAGTGTCTGTCATATGAGCTCAATCTGGTCACCATTTCTTCAATGAGTAATTGACCTTTTTATGAATAAATATTCCATAGTCTTTTCACTTCATGTAAAAGTCATCTGATTTTATGTCATGTATAACGCTTATAAATAGTTGTACTGTGTAAGCATGCCATACCAAAGGTCTTTTTAACTTCCCAAAACTATTTGTCAACTTTCCTATTTGCCAAGCTTCTACTGATAACTCACATGATATAGAATTTCAAGCAGCTGTCGTTTTGTGTGAGAAAAATCTCATGACTCTGGTCGTGAATCGTGATATGGTCTGTTTGGCCCACGTGTTCTTTACACATATTATAGGAAGATCCTGAGGATTTTCGCTGGGAAATGAACATCAAACAGCAGCTGTATTCAGCAGTGACTGCATGACTGATGTCCACAGATGCACAGTCACATGCAGCTGGATGCTTAATTTCTACCAGAAGGTGAATCATGGATGTGTTACGTAACATCCCTCAGCTCTGCTGGAGCGACTCAAGGGTGTCTGGGAATCACAGGGGAATTTACAGAGAGTCCAAGTAATGAGCTCTCCTAATCCTGTCCCGAAACAACTGACAGCCTCATTTAAAAACAAACCTGATATAAACCTGCAATATTTATACTGATGACCACATCACCAAGATCACAGAGAAATTAAACATTCAACAATTGTTATTACTATTGCTCAAACAAAAGCATTAGGCATTTCCTCAACAAGTCATGTCAGGAGACATGAATATAGCCTATTATCACACAGCTCGTTGGAATGCTTGATTCTGATTGGCCGGTCGCGACATTTGCAGGTTCGTTATTCCCAGATAACAACCTCTCAAAACTAATAACACACGGTAACCCAGATGCAGAAGATCATTTTGACAGGTCTTTTAATAACATATATAACATTATATTTACAAATGATTAAACCAAATTGCCCATTCGTGACATTTGAACGTCATTTCTTACCTTAAAACTGAAAGTAAACGGCTTTTCCTGCACTGAAGGTCTAAATAAAAATGAGCTAATAAAATTTCAAGTCCAGTTTTTTTCTCATGTGGCAAGTAGCCGTGTAATAAGAGGGAAAATGTACAAGCAGCCGGCTGTTATCGCAAAATAAGCCCCTTCAGTGTGATACAAGGTCCTGATCACACTGTCGGGGATTATTTCTGCCATAACAACCGGCTGCCTGTACATTACCCCCCTAAGTAAAGATTTGAGGACCTAGCAACTTTCTAAAAACGCCACATAGCAACACCCTGGCAACCCCTCACAACACCTTAATGCTGTATTTGACACTTTTGCACAAATACACTCAAATGTGAAAATGCTTATTTTGACTGTTTAAAACTTCAGCTTTTCTTTACACACTACACAATCAGAAATACAAAACATACATTTTAGATGAACTAGAACGTTTTAAGTAAATTAATTTTGTTTTGAGGATGCTTATCTATTTTCCCTGGACAATAGGCAGATACTGCTTAACCAAAAGATTTTGTTGCAGTGCGGATGTGAATTCAGAGTCTGTGGTATTTCCATCCATCCATTCATATGCTGAGGGCTCCTCGCTGGCCAAATGAAGAGATTCTGAAGCTTTTGTCTGGTCACAGCGACAGTAAATGAGTGAAACACAAAGAGCTATCTGTGAAGTCTTGAATGTGCTCCACAGGCCCAATGCCAAGAACTCCAGGCCTTTCAGCTCCCTTTAAATCCGCATTCCCAACAACTTTCACTTAGGCCATTCAAACCCAGAGCACAGAAATCTGAAAGAGGAAAAATATCCTCCTTATTTTGGTGGCAAAGACGGACTTTAAAGATTTCCTGCATGCTGCTACTGGAGAGGCTTTAACTTCACATGACGTGTCATGTTTGAATTAAGAGTCTTTGATTCAACATCAAGAAATATGAGCGCAGGAGGACAGAAGATCATTTCAGACCTCTGAGATCTCACCAATAAACCCACAGAAGAAAAACAGACCCTATTAGAGTTTAGAAGATTATAACAATACTGGAAAAAATGACACTACATTCCTTTTAATTTTCACTTAAATCCCTATAATCCTGAATCATACAGCACTGAACAGACGTGACTACACTAATGCAGCAGGACAGACCATAATGACAGAACCATATACATTTATTTGTGAAGTATTTCATTCACTGGATTATCTAAAAATAGACATGACCACGTACATATTTACAGCAGAAAATGCATTGCATTACCGTGAATTAGTGTTACACATATCCCATTATATAAGATTTTCTTCGCTTTAACCCTGAGAGTGACTGATTTCCATCTCTTGTTTATACATCTGTTACTCTCATGTTCTGGTTACTGTTCTCTGCACACAGGAATGTAAATAGGTCATCCAGAAAAACAGAATCGATCATCAATACCATCCACAAGTGACAAGAGGTAGAGCACAGTGTGATTTATTTTAACAAAGCTTTCACAAAACAAATATCTGTTTTTTTAATCAACAGTAAATCCAACTAGAAAAGTAAAGTTGAAGCAAGTGAATGTGTAACATTTATAACATGAAATCATGCAACATATTGTAATATTTCTGCTAGGGTTGGGCCGATAGACGATGCCATCGTCCATCGCCGATGGCTGACAGACTTGACAATGTTGAGCCAGCATCGTGATTCCAACAAATGTTTCACTTTCCTCACGTGACTCTCGATACCAGTATCGGGTATCGGCCCGATACCAAGCTCACGTACTCGTACTCGTACTCGTAATGACACACCAATACCAAAGACCGATACCTCACGTGACATACATAGAGCCCTATGATTTCAGCAATGTGGAAAACACGGACGGAATCGAGGATTCCAGACATTTCCTAACAAGAAATTTGCGCTGAACAGCTAACGTAACAGTTAACGAAATATTCAGATACTGTTTAAATATGTATTCTGCTTGTTTTGCGTGAATGTGTGTGAAAGAGTGGTGCGGTTGCGTGTGCTGAACCTGAACGCATTGTGCTTGTGGAGCTTTCCGCCCCAGCTCACATTTTACCACACCACCCCCCTTAATTTTTTTATAATTTGACCACAGAGTATATTGTTTACTTTAGTAAACTGAAGTAAATGTGCTAGTAAAATTGTGCTACTTATCATAAAAAATAGAACTTCATAAAAAAATAGTACTTAAATTTAAGTAGACCTAAAAACAAAAGAAAAAAAGAAAATGTACCAGTAAGATACTGGTTTATTAACATTATTGTACATTATACAGGCATCGGTTATAGGTATCGTTATCGGCGAGTACCAGAAAAAAAATATCGGTATTCGTACTCGGTCTTTAAAAAATGGTATCGGTGCATCCCTAGCTTGAACGTTGAAGGAAACCCTCTGAAAGTTTTATTAAAAACTTACGTAGTCTTGCATTGTTAGCTTGGGCAATTTAAAACGACAAGGGTGCATTCTTTTGGTTTCTGAACTAATATTTTGCCAACAGAAAGATATTAAAAAGAAACTATAATCGTATCCATTCGGTTATAACTTGTCAAATTGATTCTTGAGAAGAAATTGTTACTATTGAGCAGACTAAGATAACAGCCAAATCTGTGTCACTGACATCATGGGTTCAAGAAGTTGATGAAAACTGGACCTTAAAGTAGCATCACTTTAGATCTCATCTGTACAGATTTTAACAAACATTGCTGATCTTATTGCTAGTTTTATTCTCATTCATGGTACTACTGAAACAACTCTTTAAAAAGGACCACAAGTCCGCCTCGCTCTTATGCCTGTGAATGGCCCTTTGATGACCAAATGTGAGGAAAATTGGCCATGCTTGAGCAAGCACTCCCACTCAGCACATACACTGCCATATCATTTCATATCACAGTTCACAATGTCCCTCTTTGTGTACCCCGTGATTAGTAGACGAAACAAATAAAAATGAAGGACAAACCCAGCAAGCTCCCAGGAGAATAAGAGAGGAGAGGAGGAGATGATAGAAGAAGAAAAAATGAGAGGGGATGTGAGGAGATGAGGAGAAGAAGAGAGCAGAATAGAGAAGGTGAGAGGAGAAAACGACACGGGAGGATGCGAGGAGAGAGAACGTGAGGAGAGGAGATGAAAGGATGAGAGGATGAGATGAATGCTTCACAGTCATGTGACTAAATGTGACCTTTCCTTTGAACTTTCCATCTCGACACCTTGAACTTCTCTCAAAGCTGCAGAAACAACATCTCACCTTCGGTTTCTGCTCACGGGCTGTCAGTCTCTCAACACACATCAGCGTTTAAGTTTAAACGAGTCAAAAGTCATACATTCATATATAAGCACATGCCAAAACACTTCAGATGGAGAATGGGGTGGGGGGGTGGTATATTGACTTCTATCAGTAATTGATTGAATCATGTAAAGTGGGAGAGTCAGGTGGTCTGTAAGGGAGGAGTTTTGTGTCATCAGCAAAAGTTGAACACCTCACTGGCACATCAGGGGAGTCAATAGACAGACCCTAAAAATGCTTTTGAGTCTGACAAACCAGGGTTTTCCCTGCATAGAGATATTGGAGGCGGCCGCCTCAGTCAAATTTCGTGCCGCCTCCAACTCTCGGCAAAATGATGTCGAGTGTCTTCACAAAAAACACTGCAGGCATTAAACAGACTGTCATTTGTAACTGCGGTTGCGGCATTACGCCACAATGGAGGCGCTCTTTCGTTATCAGCACAGTGAGGCGCTGAAGAGTTCAGTAGAACAGTTTAGGAGCGGTGTTTGATGGCTGTTCATGTGTTCAATTTATTGAAAAGGTTTCTTAAATTAACGTGCTGTACATCATTGTAATGTTTTTGGCTGTGAAGTTGGCTCGTTGAATCAGCGTTATACTGTACACAGCGAGTTCGCTAGTATGAACGCACATTGCGCAAACAAATGACTCATTTGAACGGATTCGTTTAAACAGAATGTAAGAGATCAGCGAATCATTCAAAGCTTAGTGAACCACAGGATGTGAATGAACTTTGCTCATTTAGTAAGACTGTTTAATTTATGGGCTGAAAAGTTAGTTGAAAAGGATAAAAAGCTTGTATAACATTTTCTAAATAAACTTTTCTGTTCGGGTGAATAAATGTAATATTTTTTAATGTAGTATAACCCATTAGTTGTCATTTTCATCAATTTTTTTTACTTTAATATAAGTGTTTTGTTTAGCTACTTAAAGGGACGGTAGGCCTACACGCGAATTGCACCACCTCCGCCTCATTTTGAGCCAGGAAAAACCCAGCAAACAGACTGATGTCATATTTACCCCAACACTCAACAGACTGTAATACTAGATCCAAATCAAACAACACAGCCACACCCATGAGATTTAAATGATTTAAACTCTCCCCTAAATCAAATCATAACATTTTATTAGAAGCCAATGTGATTACGCTCTCAGTTCTGGATGCCGTCAGCACCGAGGCAATACAGGCCAAGTGTAAATGCTACGTGACTCAAACTTTCCAACACTGCAGTATGGTGAACGTCATGCTGAAAAATGTGCGTAAGAGAAAGAGAAGAGCCACATCACACCAAGAATTCACAAACGCAGATTTCTAGGCTCAGTTACAGACGACAAACCCAACCACGACCCCCCACAGTCCCTTTACTGACCGCGTGATGCTTGTGGTCCACTATGAACCAAAGAGCTGGCTGAAATCACAAGCTCCACCCTGATTGGCTGCCTTTACGCAACTTCTGGGAATACACAGGTTTGTTTTATAAGGCATCAAACGGATACAATCAGCAATTTTGAGAAAGTGTCTGGAACGCCATATAGTGTACTGTCCCTTTAAAACTATGCCGTATATCTAATCTATTTTAATAGCACTGAATTAGATTGATGAATAAAAATAAATCTTTTTTAATGACAGACTCTTAAATTCCCCTGATCTGAATCATCCAGTTACAAATAAGACATTCTTGCAAAGGCAATGACAAAACTTCATCTGTGTTTGCCAGCTCAATAATCGTCTCAACTGTAATTAGAAAATCGTCGTAACAATGTTCAATACATCAAGTATAACGCAATGTGAATCATCACAAACCATAAAGAGACAATTGGCACAAAACTCTCATTCTGGGGCTATCGTGCCATTCTTACTGACCAGCGTCGCCTTTCATCCATCCAACAACACAGTTCATCTGTCTGACTTAAAAAAAATAATCACAGTGCACCAACAGAAAATAAAACCGTCCATTCACAAACCTTTAAAAAACCCCAAAATGTTGTATGATGAGTAAAAGTGTGTGGATAACATACAGCTGCAGTGCTGGACTAACTTCATTGAAAGAGGCCGCTCAATTCACTGGCTTTATTCTTCTTCTCAGGACATTCAAGCTCACTGGAACTACTTCATGTTAACAGTCTCTAGAGTCACACAAAGACACGGCCGATGAATTAGACACACAGAGCCAGTACTGTGAGAGAGAACAAACCAATGCAGCTGTGAAGAGCCAAATCAGCTCCCAAAACTTTCTGTAGAACCCACAAACACACCATGTCATTAAAGAAATCCCTCGTGATTTAAGGCAACTTAAGGAAATACTTGCGAATAAAAACAATAAAATAAAAAGATTTATATAGGGGCTATGGGATCATTATGGTTATTTAGGGTTATTTCATACAACAATACATTAAGAGTTTGGTTCCAAAATGAGTTAACTCCGTTTATAAAACTTTTCAAAAATCATGTTTTTTATCATGTTTTTATCGTGTATTCTTGTGTTAGTTGGCTTTTTGAGTCATTATGGCTTGAATCAAAACAAACCAACTGAAGTTTGATTGATATTAATTGGAACCCACAATAAAAAAACATGATTTAATTGAATTATTCTAACATTATTTGCTCATGTTATTTCTAATCAAATCCATAGCTTGTTAAAATCCATCCATACAGTAAGCTTGTGCGAATTAACACGTTCACATGAAAATCACTACATTCACGTTACACATTATTTACGCATTCTATTGACGATTGGAAAGACTAGTGCACTGGTGTTTTTCATTTAATGGACCCTATTAGAAATAGAACCGAAGTCTATGACCAAGAGCTTTTAGTCAATGACGGAACCTTCAGTTTTGTTTGAATTGCTACAATAATGTTAAGAAGTGTGCAGTCCGTGCCAATGACAACTGCAGGAAACAGGTTAGTATTCAACAGATTCCTGAGGTCAGAATGTGAGTGGCCCATCTGGCCCACAGCCCTTCTTAGTGTCCCAAAGCCCATAATTCAGTCAGAAGCTTTTAAACATCCATGGAATCAGCATCTCTCTCTCTCTCTCTCTGCTCGTGAGTGATATCACAGACATCATTCCCCACTCGTCTAAAGAACTTATAAATATTTAGAAACATGTAGGACATGAAGTAGAGTGAGAACAGCATTAACCCTGTTGACGGGTGGACCCTTAAATGGGTCACGGGTTTGGGTCCAGGACAGCAGGGTAAAAACTGTGAATGTGTGCTTTGTTTTGCAAAACAAACAGAATTGCTTGAGCAGTGCAACGCATTTGTAGTTTGCATACCTGAGTGCGCACGATGAGAGACATGTGCTCCCAATGCGAAGGATAAATTCAGAAAGCAGATGAGACGATGGAAAACTCATTTCTCTTCCCTTCGCTTTCAAACACAATCACCACAAGTCACAATGTGTTATTGTCACTACTGCGAACCCTGAAGCGATGTGAACCAGCAGAGAGCTCATAAACTACACTCTACTACTCTATGAAGTCAGACTAGCGCACTATGTAGTGCAGTCCGCTGTTGTTGTGACGAGAAGTTTCGCTCGAGCGTTTTACTGCAGCTGCTCTGCAGCTCGTGAGGTAAATCTCTTTAATCCATAATCTCGCTTCTCAAGAGCTGCTCGGTTACCTCAACACATGCTAATCGCTGGAAAACTCCTCACAAAACCGCAGGAAAGCAAAAAGCTTTGCAAGAGAAAACAATGGGATGTTTCTCACAGATGTCGCGTTTCTGTCAACGTCTCAAAGCAACGCTAAACTCTTCTACGGTAAAACTACGGCGTTTATCGGTAAAGTTTCAGGTTTACATACCCATTTCTCAAGAGTCCCAGCGCTTCTGCTGCAGTCACACCAACTGTTGAGAGTTTAACGGATAACGGGACGCTGACTCCTCGAGCGCTGACTGTGTCACTCAACCGCGAACTCTGAGTGAGTGAGTGAGTGAGCGAGTGTGGTATCAACCCGTGCTGTGTGACGTCAGCAGAGAGGATTACCCACCCCCGGCAAACAGAAAAGGCTTTTTGGGTATTGTGCGGGGCTGCGCAGACCGATCGTTATATGACATTAAGTATCGCGAGAGTAATTTGAAAGGTCTGATTTCGACTTCCTATCGCGAGACTTGATGTCATACACCGATCGGTCTATGTAACCAAATATTTGTTATGAACATATACAGTTTTTGATTAATGCATTGTAAATTCTGACATGTTTTGTGAATATGTTATTTGTTGGATACTTCTGGTAAATAAATAAAAACAACAACAATAATTTACAATATATATTATTATTTTAATTTTATATTTTTTTAAAACAAGAAAACTTTGCTTCAAGCTAAACTTTTCTTTATTTTTTCTTATGACTGTCATTCAAAAATCAACTAATTCTACTAACATTGTGTCTACATTGGACGTGGCGTGGCGCAATGCGACACGATAAAAGACAATAGAACGCATTAGAACCCGTTATATTTTACATTTTGTCCACACTGGATGCGGCGTGGCGCCATGCGACGATCCCATTAGACAAGCCGTGTTGCGTCTCGCCGGTAAGACTTGAAATACTTAAAGGGTAAGTTCATCCCAAAATCAAATTTGAGTGATTTTTCAAAAATCACACAAATATTCCATTCCAATTTCCAGGCCTCCTCGTAGACGTCATGGTTATAGTAGTTGTCAAGGTCCAGAAAAGTATTACTAAAGACATTGTTAAATTGGTCCATCATAGTGGTTCAGTTTAATTTTTTGAAGTGACGAGAATACTTTATGTGCGAAAAACAAACCAAAATAACGACTTTCATGGATATATTCTCCTCTGTTTTATCAGTCTATGGTGCGCGTTCACAAGAGCACGGATGGACCAATTTAACGATGTTTTTAGTACATTCTGGACCTTGACAACATCTATAACCATGATGTCTATGAGGAGGCCTGGAAATCTCTCGGATGTCACCTAAATATTTTTATTTGTGTTCTGAAGACGCCGGGAGGTCTCAAAACATGTTGAACGTCACGTGGGTGGGTAAAAAATCACACGATTTTGAGATGAACAACCTGTTGAGAGCCTTGCGATGAAATATTTCCTATTCAAATTAGAATTTGGGGCAGGACATACCTCAGGGCTTCTCCCTTTTATGAAGTACCCCATCCACCCCTACAGATGCCCCCCTCTGCATACAGGTTTATTGAGCCAATCATCTGAGCTTTAACTGTCATGTGACCAATGACTCTTGAGCCGCAGAAAACTGACAACATTGCAGCTCAAATTTACTTGCCTGATACATTGGTCAAGTGTTTCAATGCTGGACAGTAAATAAACTCTTCTCATTTCTGCGGCACTATTCTTGATGTTTCATATCATTTATCAAGAATACGAGAATCGTATCACAGTTGAAATACAGAATGTTTTCTTTGCTCGTTCATTTCAGGAAATCGAGTGAAGTTGAGTTTGAATCTCATTGTTATTCATGGTAGAAGCTTCAGAGCTTTTGGTCCAGCGGTCATTGATCCAGTAAACCAGCATTTGGTATCCAAGGAGCCCAAAGTACCCGAATTACAACCCCTTTCAGAAGATGCCAAATGGCTGTAAGTGAATGAAAAATTGGAGAAAGAAACAAGTGAAAGCAGTATTCCCGGGAACATTTGTTCAGGGTCTGGGTCTGTTCATACCTATGACAGGTATTTCAATTCTTCAGTGACCCTTTAAATCAGTGGTTCTCAAACTTTTTTTGTTGTGAGGCCCCCTTTGTGTAGAGTGCATTGCTTTGCGGCCCCCCAAATAATTACTTATAATCTTAAACTAAACATTTTAATTAAACCAAAAACATATTCAGTTATACAATGCTGAAACATTGATTCTTTTGGTTGGTGGTCTTATTTTTCTGATGTTTGATTACATAAAATTGAATGATAAATTTCTATATTTCATAAAATACCACAAAATCTGTGCCCCCCCGGAACCACCTTGGGGCCCCCAGTTTGAGAACCACTGCTTTAAATAACCGTCACAAAACAATTGGGAAAACTCATTTTTACGGATCATATACAGTAGGTTCACAAAAAGGTTTTTTTATATTTAAAAAAAATATTTTTTACATTGTAAAAATAAAATAATAGTATATAATAAAGTATATAATTGTAAACTGATGTTTACTAGAATATCTCATTTTGATGCTGTGACATTACAAAGTCTCTCAG
>NC_079895.1:737185-789685 GCF_024868665.1 Triplophysa rosa | reverse complement strand
AACAGCCTGACATAGACATCATACATTTCTTTCAAGCTATAAACGGATCTGAAAGAAGCTCAGTGAACGGTGTTGTACATGTTTACATGTTTATTGGCAGGTGTCAGAGTGTCATTATATTTCCCAAAAAAAGGCTTCATCCACACAAATGCTGAAAGCACAGTTTGCACCAGACACATCTCTGTGTCTGGTGAAGAATAAAGGCTGACGTTTGAGGCTCTCTTGTGTTTTTGAACTCAAATGAAATTTTGTGTTCATGTGTTCTCAGATACAGAAATAAAGTAAATGGGTTTCAGATGTATTTGGGTCTCGTGGGCCGACCGAGCGTCTCTGAGGTTCAGTCAGTTACATGTAGAGCTCCACATGCGATCACAGAGGTTCTTCTGAATGCAGAGAACGTTACATGTTACATGTCAAGAAACTGTACACGCTGTCCCACATACAGTATTCACTACACTTAGTGTTCTTATGTAGTTTGGTTCATTTAGAACATTTACAAAAAAGTGAGAGGCTCATCAGCAGTTTTTTGTCTGTGATCTGCACTTAATGAAATGAGATCATCACAATGGAGATTTCAAGTCAAACTCAAGATATCATGACTTACATCCACATAGGTTATAAAGAGATCCTTTAACCAAAAATCCATCATCATTTATTCTCTCTCATGTTTTTGTAAATCTGTATGCGACTCTTTCTCTTCAGTGGAACACAAAGGAAGATATTTTGAGAAATGTCTCAGTGGTTTTGTGTTCATACAATGGAAGTCAATGGAGTTCGGTGTTGTTTGAACATTCTTCCAAATATCTTCTGTTGTGTTCTGAAGAAGAAAGAAACTCCTACAGGTTTGACATGACATACAGATTTAAACCTGAAATGTAAGATTGAAATGGAGAGGAAAATGATCAGTGAATACCAAAAATATAAGAATTAGTCTAAGCGAAGATTTACATCCTTATACTCAACATGTGATTTCATGTCTCCTGAACGAAAGTCACAGAGAGAGAACATGAGGGTTAATAAAATAACAGCCGAATTTACCTTCTGGGTTCAATCTTGTTTACACGTTAAAAGTGAAGACTGATCAAATGTTCCTTCGTGTGTTTCTTCATTCATGTAACTACAGATCGATCGCGTCTGCATCTGTGACCTTTCTTTTGACACCTGTGCGCTTCACATTCTCTGTTGAAGACACGAGCAGCTTTGTGGATCTATTTGTCATCAGAAGAGGGTCATACAACACGCCAGTTCACTTATCAGCGTGTTTCTGTGACGTTGCCATGGTAACACTGTTTACACATTACCGCTGTTCTAAAAATGGCCCAGTGATGCTGGCGCAGGCAAACCTGTGAATGATGGAGAATAATGAAGAATAAATAAAACACTTCAGAAACAGGTGGGAAACAGATATTTTACACGATTGTCTCCACGGATACTGCAAATAAAAGTTCAAAAGGAAATCGGATAAAGCCACACATCAACTTCACTTTCTACTTCCATTTGAATTACTTTTCTATCTGATCTGTATTCAGAGCACCAGCGCCCAATGAGAAAGAAAATCAAACAAGAAAAACAAATGATATTTAATGTGCAGAAACACACTTACTTTGAAACATATTAGCCTATCATTCAACACAGCCAGTTTATTCCAGCCAAAATCCCTTCATTACATCATTATGAAGTTTATATATTGTGATATTGTGTAAGACTTCTTACTTCGTTCATGAAATCAGACATGTTTTCAACACTGTGATGACGGTCTTTTGTATAATGACATTAGTTTCATCACAATTAAACCCGCACCCCCATTCTCATTAAGTTCCAATTAAAAAGAGCAAAGTCACTTTCATCCGGGATTATACAGAAACAGTCATTAGCACATGATTATTCAAATATAAACCAGCTCTGGTGAATTTCTAGCAACAATGAACTACATTATACATTGTTGCTGTATGATTATAACTCATATTTTACATCACTACGGTTACTCTGTTACTGTATTAGAAAGATGAATTCGGTTTTATTTCGGTTTATAGTGTCAGGAAAACCCTCACGCTTACGTTTATGATGATATACAATTATATAAACTATTCATCTATAACCAACAATACTGCTGAGAGATCTTTCATCATAATAACAGGACTGAACTGTTTCATTGAGATATTAAAGTTGTTCTGTTATAGTATACCTCGTCACTGATTTATAAGAAGAAAATGAACAAAAGGTGAAATTAGTTTTAGTCAGATCAAGTATTCATGGCGACAGATTTCCGATAGCAAGTCATTAACTGTACTTAATAATATTCATTTGATTTTTGACAGAGCACTTTTATGGATTTTTAATTGTATTAATTGGCTCATTATCAAAGGCTCTTAAAGAAACAAATGAAGTGTGTCATTATTCACTCACTCTCCTATAAATCTTTGCAGCTTTTACCGGCACAATCACAGCCAATTGAGTTTATTGTCAATTCTTAATAAATATCATTTGTACTTATTTTCTAAAATATGTATATATTTTATATTTTTATTTAGCTTCAAAACTAAGTGTAATAAAAACATAAAAGCTACATCAAGCATGCAGAGGTTGTGAGGTTTTACCGTGATTTACCTCAGTGTAGTAATGCAGTGATGCGCTTCACTCAATAATTCAACACAGATTCAGTCTAAACGCTTTATCTTCAAAAATAAATGTTGTTTATCCTGTATTTCAGTGGCTATAAGTGAAGGCGCATTGTTTATTTATAGACCTAAAACTTCACTCAATGACATGAAAGCTCTATACTCTACAGTACCGCGGCGGTATTTCACCTCTCAACACTGCTGATGAGATCGGACAGAAGTAAACTCACACGTCAATACTCCTGCAAGAGTGACAAGAACACAAGAGTCAATACAAAACTATAAAGAACTGAAATAAACATGAGAATTGATCTCAATATGATTGGAGGGCTTGGTGATGTTAGCCAAGTTTTACTACAAAAAACCCCATTATCTTACCCGTTATTATGAGAGCAGTTTTACTGACTTCTGCTTGTTGTTGTCCTCATGTTGTTCCAACTGCTTCCATTGTTTCCCTCATCTGTAAGTGGCTTTGGATCAAAGCGTCTGCTAAATGACTCGATGTAAATGCAAGTTTGAACATAGTTGCAATAAAACCCTTTTTTTTATCAGGACGAATAAGACCAGGAACTGTGTTACACAGTGACAGTAAATCTGAAAGCAGTCCAGATCTCTTACAAAAGAAGCATGCTTTTATAAACTAAAACATGGCAACTTATTCATTTTTACATGATTTGTCCGACACATTTATCCAGCGTCTAGATCATATGAGATGTATCACACAATAGATCGGCTGACACCACGTTGTTCTGTGTCCTGACGTTCAGTTCCTCGATGAGAAGTTTCTGAACCCACCGTGATGTGACGGATGAGACGGATGTGCTGATGAACGTTAAATAATGTGTTATTGATGTGACGGATCTTTATCTCGAGGAGATCACAGCTGTGAAATGAGAAACTCTTTGCTCTGCTGACGGAAACCACGAAACACAGCAGCTTTCAGACAAAAACTCCTTCAGAATCCATTTACTTTAAACACGACATAAAATACATACGTGAAGTAAATGCATCCAACACAAGACAACAGCTATCTGCTTGCCATCTGTGCTCTTATTATACATTTCTGCACATTGGTTTCACAGTTTTCTATGCGATTCATTATACTTCATTTAATTCAACAATCATGTCAGACGCAGGAGCTCGGTCAGAATTCACAGAACTCGACCAGAACTTCAATATAAGATTCAAGTTATTCTAATAAACTCCATAGACTGTGCAAAAGCACCTTTTTAAAAATAGACATTTAAAACTCAAATGAAAATAAAAGAAGATCATTTAATTTGACTGCATGAGAGTTTATTGAGACAGGGATGGTGTTGCATTATTAAACCAAACTCTTATATTTCATTTCTTTGATTGTTTCATTTGTGTATCGTCACAAAGCGTCAGTGACACACTTCACACCCACTAACAGATGCTGTTTTCGGTTTTATTCGTATTTTAAATGAGCTTTTATCTTTAGATGTTTCGTTTTTTATGTTATTTTTTGTTCAAATTTGAGCAATTTTGCAGTTTATTTTTAATGTTGCTATATAAGATGAATTAATTTGACTTTAGTTTTATTTTAGCTTTGGTTTATTATTATAATTTTAGTGCTTTAAACCTATTTCAGTTGATTTCTGAGGCCACATTTCAATTTTTCGTTTAGTTGAAGTTTTAGGCCAATATTTGATTTGATTTCAATGAACCGAAATGTTTTCAACGTTTTATTATAGTAAACTAAAATAACCTTGTTTTCAATCTGTTTACAAACAGACTTTGGCAGTAAACGAATCTTCTTCTGAGACATTTGTGAGACTCTTTTTTTTCTCAAGAGAAATATTTGAGACTTTAGCAAAAGTTTCCATTTGCTCTCCACTTAACCTCAGCGATGTCTGGGAGAAATAACTTTAGGAGAAGTAATGGACGGATCTCTTCTATAGCTTTCTCTTTTCATTCTGTTACATACCGGCTGAAGAATCATGTGTCGTTTCAGAAGCATCAATCTGACACATACAGAGACTGTTTGACTCATTACTGCTTTAAGTCGGATGTTGTGACTGACAGCACCCGCTTTAGACAGAACGATCATATGAAAAGAACATTTCACTGCTCTGACTTCAGTTGGAGAGTATCAGATGTCTCTTATGGAAATGCCCGTCCCATCAGAGCAAAGGTCATCGCTCAGAGAGTTTAATGACCAGTCAAAGGCTGCCCACCTGCAGCCGGACCAGTTTACAATCGGGACTTTCAGTGCTTTCCATCATGACGAATCTTCAGACACAACGCTTTTTTAGGATGGGTTCACATTAAGGACAACAATAGCCCAGAATCATCCTTTTCTTCTGCTGGTACACATTAATAATAATAGCCTGAAGAAGCAATTCTTCTACAGCAAGTGCTATAATTGTTTTGTGTGGTGTAGAAAGACCGTCTCTTCATGAATATTGAACGTGTGGTGCGTTTATCAGCATTTTGCACATGGTTAATAGACGGCGAAGCATTTACCTAAGCTCTTTATTTTGCAACGAAAACTAAAATAACTGGAACAAAACAAAAGACACGTGGCTGAGCTGTTTGTGTCTGTAGATAAAGTGAATGAAGCTGTCAGCCACGCGTGACCCTGTCTGTCACTGTAGACTCAAACCCTCCGGCATCTGCCATCATGTGCTAAGTGAGTCTGTTTCCAAGGCAACCTGAGCTCCAGATGCATCCCCTCGAGGTTGATGCTACTGAGCCTATTGTCTCTGTTTCCGTGTTGAATTGAGAGAAATGACCAATGAAACAATTCTTTCAATCCAGAGTTTCTGAGATTAGGCAGTGCTCTACAATACTGTCATTAAATAAATTGATAAGTGCTCTGTGAATGAGAACCTTTTGGGAGAACCGAAGCAGCGTTACAAGTGTTTCTAAAGTGTGTATGGCGATACTAAAAACAATCATTGAACTGGGACGATTCAAACAAACAAACATATTCACATGTTGCCTGTTTGCAGATTTTTTATCGACAGAGGAGTGCATTTAAATATGAAGACGACGTCACAATTCAGGCAAAATGTATCACATCCTCACCCCGACGGACATGACGACTTTTCAGAAGTATTTCATCTCAACAACCCCCTCATGGATTGTCATGGACAGTCCAATTTCCTAACACGAAGTGCTGGAGCATCCTGCTGTTGCTATGGTTACCGCATCAGGTGAACACCATTCTGTTACAGCGTCAATTTCAGCACGTGCTGAGTAATTTCTATTCAAACGTTTGTGGTTGCAATCTAAAGTCCGAAGATCTCAAATATAAACTCAAACACGTCTCATCAAATTGACCCAAATCCAGATTATTTTACATTTACAATCTACATTCATTTTATACCTCAAGGCTCTTCATGCGTTTCAACAATTAGTCTAGTTAGTTTCCGTTTTTATTTCTCCTAACCCATTTTTGAAGGAACATTTAAGACTAAAGGTGATGCTTAAATGAGAACTCCATCGGTTGTCCCGCGCTATGAAAGAGGAACATCTGAGCATTTCCCTTAGGAGCTTTTGCTTCACCTCTTAATTCAGATCCTTGTTTCAATCAACACCTCAGATAAGCATCCGCTCACGACCCAGCGCTCAGAAACCGTTGCGCATGCGCGCAGAGAAGCGCGGAGCTGCCCAAGTGCTGAACCCGGTGTGTCACATGAAAAGACATTTCAAACACAGACAAACACATCACACACGAAGCTCTGGAAATAAAATCTTCGTTGCATGACAATTTCACGCGTCATCTCTCATCGCGCACTGTTCAGTTCATCTGAATGAGAAGCGCGCGCTGGGTGCGTTTGTCCGCACGCGCCGCGTCCCGATGTCGTTCATTTGACACATCTGAAACATGAGCATCTGGACTCGAGCGTTTCTTCCGTGTTCGCCTTTACCCGAGAAAATCTCCAGCTTTGCGTTAGTTCGGATGAAAGAAAAGTCGCTGTTTGGAGCGCGTTTCTGAGCCCGCGCGCGTCCATGTGGGAGAACGCGCAAAGCCGGAGGAATGACTCGCGCTTCTGCTAAACTCCTAACAACTTTCCTCGCGTGTTTTATAGAAATACACAACTTCTTCAGGTATGTACTTCAGTTATTACAGCCACAATTTAACAGGTGCGCACTCGATGACATCTATAGCGCCGTAGACATCTAAAAAGAGCATCGTGCGCGTTGCTATGGTTATATATGAGAAAAGGTCTACAGAGAAACGTGCAGATGTAATCTCACCTAAAATATTCTATTCTGTTCTGAACGTTAATTTTGGTCGACGATAACGTAACCAAACGTCAGAAATAAACTAACATTATGGGATGGTTTTGAGTGTGTTGGGTTAAATCTTAAAATGAAGGCTTATATTTTACTCGTCGTAAATGTCACTGGGGCATGTTGTCACATATAAGCGTGAGACAAAACAATTCTTATGTTTACCATTACTATTTACCTCTAATAAATCCCTCATTGCTTTGTGTTTTATGTGTATTCTTATTTTAATTAAAAAAAACAATGATGTGCAGTTCAATTGGCAGGTTTAATAGAGTTTTTCTGTTTCTTTGTTCATGTGTTTGCTGATGTCCAGCACTTACCCATCATGCAGTGATGCTCTGGTCATGCGGATCTCTTTTCTCGTAGCTGCAGTGTGTCCAGCTGACAAATGTTGTTTTCTGGAACATTGAGAAAGTTTTGAGTTATAATCTTAGAAACACCTCCCACTAGAACCATAACCACAGTGTGTTGAGTGTTTTGTGTTTGCTGGATTACCTGCAGAGGAACGTAAGTCATGTTTGAAGGTCATGAATTGGCGTTGTGTTGTGCGTTTCAGTGTCACAGAAGGAAAAGAGTATGAAAGGACATCTTCGTCTGCAATGTCACCCTCAGATTTTCTGGATAAACTCATGGGAAAGACGTCAGGTTATGACGCACGCATTAGACCCAACTTCAAAGGTAAGACGCACTCGCTGCGACATGACATACAGCAACTCTTCTCATTTCTCAAACATCATATCATTTTTAAAGATGCTTTATGATATCCTTTCAGATTCAATAGAAAAACAAGGATTGCTGAACACCTAAATCTGCTTGATGTTTTAAAGTCTTGAGTTTTGCACGCGTGTCCGATATCTGCGGTGACTGTGAACTATTGTGAATTCATCAGACAGACAGAGAGACAGAGTTCCCCACGAGACCAAAGAAGGGCTTAGAAATGCTACACCTTCAGTATCAACGCGCAGTAATCTTTATGTCCTTGACCGGAATGGTTGTGAGCTGTGATTTGTTTGACATGACGTGATTCTTCAGCATTATCTAGCGCATGCATGTGTCGTCTCCTCCTGCGTCTCTTGAAGTGAACGAGTGCCAGGATTCTGTGGGTTCATCTCTTCTTCTTTTATTTGGCTTGACCGAGCGTTTGTGTCCAGGAGTGATTCAAACTTTTGTTGTGAAACATTCACGAGCGTCAGAAAGCCTCAGAGACGTTTCGCATGCTCAGTAGATGAGTTATTTTTACACATTTGCACCTCGAGTACCGGCATCAAATTCTATTCATAAATTTCAACAGCATGACAGACTGTAAAATGTGTTGGATTGCAAAAAAAACGGATCCGAATAAATAACCAGCCTTTTTTTAAATATACTGATATACTGATGTCATTTTCAGTTCCCCAAAGAAGCATTTTCCTCAAAGGCTCACCTAAGAATCATCTCTTTCTTCCTTTTTATAAATGAAAGAACATTATTCCACTGGAAAGAACCTTCTTCAGATGTCACGCCAAGGTCGTGGGTTGATCCCAGGCATGGCACATTCTTAGAAACAAATGTATAGGATAATGCAGTGCAAGTCGCTCTGGATAAACACGTCTGCCAAATGAATAAATGTAAACGTTAAAGTTTTTTTTGTGAACGCGTTCAGCCCAAAATCATTCTTCTAAGGCATCGTGAAGCACTTTTAGTTTTAAGAGTGCAGGTGAACAAAAACATTCCTAAAAATATTATGATGATGGTCAATTTAATATAGAAAATGAAACCTTATAAATGTACACCACTGTCTCTGATGAGAAATGTGTCCGTCTCGTTTGTCTTTGTACTTCAGGTCCTCCAGTCAACGTGACATGTAATATTTTCATCAACAGTTTTGGCTCGGTGACAGAGACCACTATGGTAAGTTTTCCCCCGTCAGCAAACATTCTTCCTCTGAATGTGATCATTAGTTTTGTGTAATGATTCGGATGATGAGCGTCAGGAAATGATTCTCATGATGTGTTAGCAGCGCTGCGCTTCAGATTAATGCTGTGATCTTGAGAGACACTCACACAATTACAAATCTAGTCATCTTACATTTATCTTTACCAGGAACATCTCACAACAGCGCGAAGTTCACCTCGACATCATAATCAACACAAAGAAACCAGAAGATGCTTCGATGACATGTTGAAATAAAGACAAAACACAATGATTTTGAAGTCAATGTGTGACGTGTCAAATATGATTTGATGAAATGAATCTCATTTCCTATAAATACAATAAATGTATGAAACCATTAATATGAACATAATCTTTAAACGTGTACTGTTCACATGCAAAAGTGTTTTAGAAAGACGTAAAAAAGTTTAAGATGATCATTAATAAGGTATATTTTAGTGTCTCACAATGTAAAAAAAGAACAAATTCAAACTTTATACTCAAATACCATTTCTTCTTACAAAACGACAACAAAAACATTTTTGAATGACAAGCACTTTCTATTGTTATAGATGAGACAAACTTCGAACAAAGCTAGTTACTGAATGAACTCTTTAAGTCATTTATGATGTTAGACCAGTGGTTCTCAAACTTTTTCATCGTAAGACCCCCTTTGTGTAGAGTACATCGCTTTGCGGGCCCCCCAAATAAAATCTTAAACTTAGAATTTTAATGAATCCAAAACCATATTCAGTAATACAATGCTGGAACATCGATTCTTTTGGTTGGTGGTCATAAAATGTAGGATAATCTAGGATACATTTCTATATTTCATAAAATGCCACAAAACCTGTGGTCCCCGGATCCATCTCGCCCCCCCCCCAGATTGAGAACCACCGTGTTAAACAAGGTCAATCTTTCTGTAGAATTAATCATGACGTGAACAGACATGCACCTGTACTAATACTGATGGCTGAGTAAACAAGAACAAAGATCTTTCTATCTTCTTCAGAGCACAAAAGAAGGTATTTTAAAAAATGTCGATAACCAAACAACACTGAACCCCATGGACTTCCGTTATAAATATGAAAAAATATGATCATGAGCATGTCTCTTCAGCTTAAGTCAAGAAAAAGCAGTAAATGACCAATGAGAGATGTGTTTTTGAATAGAAACTCACTTGTTTGCGTGTTGTGTGAATGTGACAGGATTACAGAGTCAATATCTTCTTGAGGCAGAAATGGAATGACCCGCGGCTGGCGTACAGTGAATATCCCGACTCATCTCTGGATCTGGATCCGTCTATGCTGGACTCCATCTGGAAACCGGACCTGTTCTTCGCCAATGAGAAAGGAGCAAACTTCCATGATGTCACCACAGATAACAAACTCTTAAGAATCTTTAAGGATGGAACGCTGCTCTACAGCATCAGGTATGAAGTTACAGATCAGTGGATTGATTTCCATCTCATATTCTATTCAATAAGTCTTTGATCGGGTTTAGAGAAATATTGCTATTCATACATGAAAGGTTTTTTTTCTCTTGTAGAATCTTTCTGTTACTCTAAGACGTCTAAAATGTTCAACAAAGTTTAGCGTTTCCTCTCTTACGCCAAGAGCAAACGTTTTCATGAAACTGAAAGAAGTGATTAGCTCTTAAACCTGAAGCACAAGATGATGTAAGATGATGATGATGATGATGAGATGAAGAGCCTCCGAGCACACAAAGTTCATCTGACCTGATCTCATCGTTCTCATTCAATAACCTGCATCGGCTTTTCTTCTGTGCAGATCAAATGAATATTCATGATCTGAACACATCAAAGAGTCTGAATCCATCAGAACTGAGATATCTGAAACGCCTGACCTGCAGATCCACCTTAAAACAGTGCGCATGTGAACCAAGGCCAATGACAAATGATGTCACACCAGATATGACTTTGATTTAGTAGTTCATCAAGAAAATCTTCACGACATTCAGTTTCTAACTCTGATCTTTTGTCTTGTTTTTCAAAACAATTCTCTAAACATCCTTAAAACAACATCTGTTCACTTGAGAAATAAAATAACAGAATTCTGTCACATTTACATTCTTAAAAAGTGGAAAAATTCACGGGAACATCCACACAAGTACACTAAAGGTTCTCTGTGTGGGAAAAACGTCAACAGACTTTACACCGGACAGAAACGATTCTTTTAGGAATCTTTGATTGAAATGTTCTTTGAGAAGCCAGATGCTGCTTCTTTGGCATCGCTGTGAAGAACCTTTTTGTCAAAGTTCGTTTCAGAAGTTTATGCAAGAAAGGAATTGCTAATCGCAAAAATAATAAGCTTGTTTTTCCTTTTGAGATTATTTTCTTACCACATTGACAAGAAGTTTTCTTTTTGTTTGTAGGATTTTTCTGAAAGTAAACACTTGGGCCACTGTGCTTCACAAGCGAATCGATGTTGTTTACGCTGTAAAAAATGAAAAGTTGACTTAACTTAAAATTTCAAGGCAACTCGCTGCACAGCTTTTTGAGTTTACTCAACTTTTGGCCAAGTATTTCACCTAACTCAATGAACTGAGTAATGTCACATGACTGTCAATTGAAAAAAACAGTTCAAAGAAATATGCAACAATCACATTTCGGAGTTCACTCAACTATGGACTTAGTTGACCCAACTGAAAAGATGTTTTATATAACGTTAATATATAATTGTTCTATTATTATATACACACTCTAGTAAAGTAACTGCTTAAGATGTTTGAGTTTTAAACATTTTAGTAGTGGCCTCACTGCCTCATTTGCTTCAACACTGAGCACATGAGCCTCAATCATCAAACACCATTAAACATCATATAGTTAAAAAAGGAACTCTAAATACTAAAGGTAACTTACAATGACAACAAAAACAAAAGCCAGCAAACACTAAAATGGCAATCATTTTAATCATTTCAACCGGCGAATTGATAATTCTGCAATGCATGCTGGGAACTGTCAAACACTAGAATTGTTTTTTAAGCTTACAGTTTGGCAAGTTGGTGAAACGTCTTGACGCGCTTTGGACGATCACTTAGATGTCCAAGCACAGTCAACAGAAGAATCTTTGTTGGTAGACAAGTTCTGTTCAGCATACTCGAAATAATACTAAAAAAACTCGGTTCAAGTTACTTTATTACACCTTTGTTGGGAGACAATTTGAAGGTGTACTTTTTACAGTGTAGAGAGGTTTAGATAATTGTGTTGGAAAACAAAACGAAAACACAGAATAGGAGAGATTTTGAAATGCAGACACCTGCTGATCCCATCATGAGCCCTGAGGCATTTATGCTAAGACAGAAAGAATAGCTGTGATGCTCTATTTTCAGCTGACGTGACCCACTTCCACAAACACTTTTCTATTTGTAGACCAACACAAGACATCAGCTTCTCACGTGTACACGCGTGTTCTCCATCACTTTACTTCTGCTGAACAGCGGTCACGCACTTATAAGATTCCTATCGTTGGTTTTATTGTTCACAGGTTGACATTAATACTGTCGTGTCCGATGGATCTAAAGAACTTTCCGATGGATGTGCAGACGTGCAGTATGCAGCTGGAGAGCTGTGAGTATTCCTCGGGATGATTCTAACAGAGTTCAGGTGTGAGTAATGCTGTGTGTTGTGTTGTGTTGTTCAGTCGGCTACACCATGAATGATCTGATTTTTGAGTGGCTTGATGAAGGACCCGTGCAGGTGGCTGATGGTCTGACTCTACCGCAGTTCATTATGAGAGAGGAGAACGAGCTGGGTTACTGCACCAAACACTACAATACAGGTCAGAACGCCGCAATTCCCAAACCCACCCATCCGGTGTGGAACCATGACCTGAAGCAGACATGTGTTTGTCCTCAGGTAAGTTTACCTGCATCGAGGTGAAGTTCCATCTAGAGAGACAGATGGGATATTATCTGATCCAGATGTACATTCCCAGTCTGCTCATCGTCATTCTCTCCTGGGTGTCGTTCTGGATTAACATGGACGCCGCTCCGGCTCGAGTCGCGCTCGGCATCACCACCGTCCTCACCATGACAACACAGAGTTCAGGCTCCAGAGCTTCGCTGCCAAAGGTCTCCATGTCTTTCTGCTTCACCTGTAAAGAGTCGGGACATTATGGGATGCATAAAATGTAGAAAGACTTGATTCTAGTCAATTTGATTTTTAGAGCGCTGTACAAGAAAGGCAAAACCAAGAAAAACATCATCAGTTGAACACACAGAAAGCAAGATAAAACAAGTGTGAGACTCAGACACAAGAGAGTCAGAAAATAAAGACGGGATTGATCTTAAAACACACTGCAGAAAATCTGTTTCTCGTTTACTGCTTTTGTCCTGATTTCCAGCACTAATATCTGAATATTCTTAACGCGAGATATATTTACTCCAGAAGAAAAATTACCTGAGATATTTAGTCCGTTTATCACACGGCTGGTTGGAAAGCTTGATTCTGATTGGCCAGTCGCGACATTTGCAGGTTCCTTATTCCCAGATAACAACCGCTCAAAGCTAATAACACACGGTAACCCGGATGCAGCAAAAAAATTGACAAATGAAATATAAATATGTCTTTTGATAACATATATGACATTATATTTACATAAAAGTAAAGGGCTTTTCCTCACGGAAGGTCTGCGTTCGGTAAAAATGAGCTGATCAAATATTTCAGATTCACATTTCATGTCCAGTTTTTTACTCATGTGGAAAGTAGCCGTGTAATAAGCGGGATAATGTCCAAGCAGCCGCTTCAGTGTGTCCTGCCATAACAACCGGCTGCCTGTACGTTAGTCCTTACACGACGTCCTGTCAGAATGAACTGAGATTTGCTTAAAACAAGAAATCATCATCAGCACATGGGGTGTGAGAAAACATTTTGTTTCCCCTCTGAATTCTACTCCATCTTGAATCTTACGCCCCTGGCAGATTTCTTTTCTAGTTGTGAGCAAAAACTCACTTAATTTTGATAATGTTTTTATTTTTAATATCTAAAGTAACTTTTCTTCTCAAGTGAATGTGTCTAGATTTAAAAATATTTAGATATTTTTACTGGAAATCAAGACAAAAGCTAAGTAAGAAATGTGTTTTTTTTTGCAGTGCAAAATGTGAACATGCTTTTCGGAAAAGTCTTAAGACTGAAACCATCACAGATAAAACTACACAAATCCATCTCAAAATCCAGTGATGTTTAAGTCGCTGGTTCTCAAACTGGGGACTGCGGCTGCAGAGTGGCAACAATTTTATGGCATTTCATCAATTACAGAATAAATACATCTCTGTATGTATGAATTTAAAACGAAAAGTTCAACATTCACTCTTAACGCCTTATCCTGAACTTTTTCCTTCTGTGAAAAACCCCACAATAACAAGAGATTAGGCAGAACATGCACGGCTGTTTTTGAGCTTTGTGCAGAATGAATAAAACATGAATGAAACACAAAACGTCATTTAAACAGGTTTTCTTCTAAATCTGCTTCTAGTTATTAGCAATAAGTGAATGGTGATGCAGTCTGTACTGTAAATGTCTCACCTCGGACCATCATGAGTTTCATTGATGTACATCACATCATCAAAGCGTCTCATGGTCACTGTGTTCAGACTCAGACGTCAGTCTCGCATGAAAGAGAATATCAATATTTCATAGAAAGCATTTCAGTCTGGATTCAAAGCAATAAAAGATGCAAACAATTAAGAGGGCGATTAGTCTGTAACCCATAATGCAAACGATCTTCTGTCGTGAGCGCTGCTAAACCTTCTCACTGTCATAAACCCGTCTGAATGCCAGATTAGTTTAACCTCACTTTGATACTTAGATCTTTTTCTGGGGGGGAATGAAAGCATTCATTATCAGACAGACAATAATCGGATAATCCCATAGCACAGGGTTCATTACAGGAGATTGAAAGAACATCTATTATCAGATGAAGAGGTGTTGCTTTCTATCACTGACAAACATTCACCGTGGTGGTATTATTGTAGTGATCATGTTTTTTAACATTTGTAGAACTACACTTTTACTACAAGTACCATGGTTCAACAATGGTTAGTGAAAAGTGCAAAAACAAATATTATAATATATAAACAGTAAACTGATTTGATGATTTTCTGTCTCACTCAGTTGACGTCTCTTGTCTTCCGACAGGTTTCTTATGTGAAGGCTATAGACGTCTGGATGGCCGTGTGTCTGCTGTTCGTCTTCGCTGCTTTACTGGAATACGCCGGCGTCAATTTCGTCTCCAGACAACAGAAGGAACTTCTTCGCTTGAAACGAAGACAGAGACGAAACCTGAAGGTACAAAACTGCATTATTCTGACAAAAGTGTCACGGGCGATTTGAGGTTCGACCATCTTTGTCACCTGAAGACACGATACACAGAACAGTGAGAGAGATCAACCCACACGAGATGAAACAAATAAACTTCCCAATAAAGACAGCGCATGAGAAATGCAAGCCTGTGACTTTAAAGAAAAGTGAAATCACCAATAGGACAAAAACAGCATTTACTGAACAAAAGGAAACATGTAAGTCTAAACGTCATCTCTTTACTCTCCTTTATTCACAAGAGGAGGATTCCCATCATACAGATGCACATGTTCGCAGTCTCCGAGATGTAAAGCCGGATTCACGGAGTCACTCAACGCCTCTAATGTTGGACCCTCCAGTTGTTTTCACGCTCAGATTTATGAAGCTGCTTGACATCTGAATCATGTTTATTCTTCACGCAGGAGGACGAGCTACAAGACGGACGTCTGCACTTCACGGCCTACAACATGACATCATGTGTTAAAGACGGAAACGCGGTGAAAAGTCCCTCGACAAACAGCGTCCAGCCGCCGGACGCAGAGCCAAACAGACGCAAGTTTGTGGACAGAGCAAAGAGGATTGACACCATATCCAGAGCGGCGTTCCCGCTGGCTTTCCTCATCTTCAACATCTTCTACTGGATCACATACAAGATCATCAGACACGACAGCGCCAGGAAAGTCTAGACGTGCTCTTTCTTTCTCTGTTTCTGTGGAGACAAACACACGTCTCGTGCGACGAGTAGAGCAAAATACGAAAGGAATTAAAGTAGATTGATGGCTAGATTTCAAGTCTGTGAATATACGAGGAGTTTATTTCCTAAATGAGATAAAAAAATCATGTTTTTTTATTGTGCATTCCAATTAATATCAGTCAAACTGCGGTTGGTTTGTTTTGATTTAAGTCACAATAACTCAAAAAATAACACTAACACAATAAAACACATGATGATATAATAAAAAACAGGACTTTTTTAAAGTTAAAAACGGAGTGATCTCATTTTGGAAAGAAACTCTTCATATGGAGTTGTCAGTGTTTTTATACACACGATCAATGTTTTGTATGATTGTCTTTTGATAATGAATTGTGTAGTAAGTCGAGTACAGAAGCACACGAACACAATCTGAGATCCATGTATAAATGTCAGTCATACGGACTCTTCCAGATCTCATTCATGACTCCATCTGTCTGATTATTTTCTCGGCTGTTGTCTTGAATGCTGTTAAATGTTGAAGAACAAACATTCTACAGACTCTCTCAGTACAGTATCTGGACATCAAGCTTCACTGCGCTATAATAAAAGCAAGAAACTTCAGAACTGACCCACACTTCATCTGTATCAGCATCTCACAGATCCGACCGTTCAACACAAAACAGCATTTGATGCAAAATAAATGAAACATTTTCACTCGTCCTCTTTAAATGCACATGCTGCAGCCGCTGTTACCATGGAAACCAAATATACCTGCAGTCAGTCTGGAGAGTTTATTCGTCATTATGAATTTGTTGGTTTTAACCGTGGTAAACCCACAGCACACTGCCTCAGGTAATGTCAGGAAAAACATCCAGAAGTCTATTAACTTCAGAACACTTCTGCACTTTTATTACTGCTTAAATAAATCAAAACAAAATGATTTGTTAGTTCAACAAGAAAAGGGACTTTGGAGTGAATTCAACTTGACATATTAGTTAACTCAATAAATGTGCTGCAAACACATGTTAACTCATTTTTTGTTGTTGAATTAACTCAAAATTTTAAGGCAACTAGGTTTTAAAGGGACAGTTCACCCCAAAATGAAAATCCTGTGATCATTTACTCACCCTCAGATTGTACCAGACCTGTGTAAATGTCTTTGTTCTGCTAAACACAAAGGAAGATATTTGGAAGAATGTCAGTAAGCAAACCGATCTCACCCTCCATTGACTCCCATAGTAGGGAAAATAAATACCATGGCAGTAAATGGGGGATGAGATCTGTTTGGTTACTGACATTCTTCAAAATATCTTCCTTTGCCTTTAGCAGAACACAAGACATTTATACAGGTTTAGAACAACTAAATGGTGACAGAATTATAATTTCTAGGTGAACTGTCACTTTAAGTTGACCCAACATTTTTCTTGACAGTATCATGGTAACCACACATTAACCATGGTTTTACCATAGTAACCCTAGCTGTACCATGGTATTTGCAAAACTGTGGTTATACAAACTGTGATCAATACACCCAAAAAACGTGTTTCTGGAATAAATCCATGGGAAAGCTTCACACGGGGTGAGTAATTAAACTGTCATGAAAAAAACGATCTTAAATATTACTAGAACAAATAAAGTTTTCATGTTCTGTTTGCAAAATATAACGGCATACTTGTAATAAAAAAGACTAAAAAACAGACATGTTTTCGTAAGGAAAACCTTCAGATTTAATTGAATCTCATTTCTCTGACCAAGAGCAGCAGAGCGGAAATGAAAAAGGTTTTCCACAAACGTTGATGTTAATGCTGGCGGTGGAGTTTGTTAAACTGAAGGAAGGTAAAGCTGGTTTCTCTGCAGGGCTGAACAGAAAACACGTGTTTCTCTGAAGACGACGACGCACAGGGAGACCTCTGAGAATGAGAGAAGCTTAAGTGTTTCATGTAGAAATGTCACAGAAACATTAAAAGAGTCTCGGGAGGAGTCCGCTGAAGCTCATGAAAACCCATGAAAACTGAAAGACGCCAGTGAGGACAAACTTTTCACGCGTCGTTTTCCCCTGTGAAAATAAAAACCTTCAAACATCTTCTCTGAGGAACACGAAGAGAGAAGTTTAACACATTTCATGAGATCGAAGTCTTTGTAAAGGCACAGTTCAGCAAAAAATGAGAATTCTGTCATCGTTTACTCTCCCTTGTCCTGACGTCAAACCTGTTTGAGTCTTTCTTCTTTAGAACACAAAAGAAGATATTTTGAAGAATGTTGACCATCAAACAACACTGAACCCCACTGATGAACACAAAACCACTGAGGCATTTCTCAAAATATCTTCTTTTGTGTTTCACTGCAGAAAGACTCGCATACAGATGTACAAACACACGAGAGAGAATAAATGATGACAGAATGAAACTGGTCTCTTGCATCTTAGTTAGTTTGTGACTCTGACATGAGATTTAAAAGTTGCAACGCAGATGAAGATTATCAGACATAAACTTCATATCGCTACTCCAGGACGGATCGTCTCACCCTCAATCTACAGACGGGGGAAATCTGTCTGTGCTTCTCTCAGAGCGACTACATCACCGTTCATCTGCGTGCGAATCAAGCTCTCCATGAGTCTGCAGTAGCGCGCGGCGTCCACCAGGGGTCGCAGTCTTCTATTGTACCTCTCCATCTCTGTCTGCCGCTCCTCTCTTAATCTCTGCAGGGTCTCAGAGGAGGTGTCTGAGGAGCACCTCTTTACTCCTCTCTCCTCACACTGAAGAACAGAAGACACGGCCTGTGTGATGCTCTGTAGCTCCGCCTCTAAAGTCTGTGACAGACCTCCACAACGTCCGTGAGACCTCGGGGTCCCGACCAGCTTCACGTGATGCGATGCAGGCAGAAAATCACACAGTGAGTTCAGAAACCTCAGCAAATCCAGCTCGTCTCTGCGGAGATGAAATCAAACATGTAACAACATATTACACAGAATGACATGTGACACGTCATATTAAAGTCCCTCATGATCGGGATCAGACACAACCGCACATGATTTAAGTCAATGTGAGACTACCAGGGTAAACTCACACTTCTCATACATGATTTTTCTAGTCATTTGTGATGCTTGATGTTTAATATGATTTATTGTCGACACTTCAGGGATCATAATGTAGCGAGCAATAAAAACATCCGAAATATCTGCTTCCTGTCACACGCAAACGGACATGACAGACAGATTTAAGGTGAGGGTTTCACCTGTAGTGTACTGTTAAGAGCCCCTGGAAAGGTGTTTTCCGCACCCAATGAAAGAGCAGTAGAGCAGAAGGGGGTGCGGCGTAGTTTGGCTCCGCCTCCAGTCGCTCAGCGTGCAGCTCATCCCGCAACCAACCCTGAACATCAGCCAGCGTGTGATCACAGCCATCGATGAGAAAACACCACGAGTCCATCATGGCCATCAGACTGAGATGATCATCTCTGGATTCTTCCGAACACAAAACAAGCACTCCATATCAAACCAGTTTAAACCAACACACATTGTCCTGATCGACCGTTACAAACGTCCTTCTGCAACTGTGTAACCGTGTACCTGTATTGAGCTTAGTGTCCTGTGGAAGCCGTGGCTTCATCTTCCCCGTGTGAAGATCTTTGATGTCCACTGAGATCTGTCCGCAGTGATGAGAGACTCGAGCTGAGGTCAGTGTGCAGTAATGGAGTATGATGGGATATGTGCCACTGCTGGAGGTGAATAATGGATTGAGATCAGTGACTGTCAGTAGAGTGAATGTTGATGTGATGATGATGTCCGCAGAATGTCTGATGTTCTTCTCAGGCGGTGGATGACAGCGCTCGCTCGCGTCTGATGTGGAGCTGCGCTGCATGAAACTCCTGCTCTTCACGGCTACAGGACATTCTGCTAACACTGAAGCGCTCATGTTCCTTACACACCTACAAACACAAACACACGTTTCATCAGGAGGACCACAACAAGTCCCAGTGAAATAAAAAATGACAATTCCTATTTTTCCATGAAATATATATTGCAGCGTTTTTTTTTTATCGTGTGCCCTCATAATCTTCAGTTGAAATCTGAAAATGCACTTCCTTCCTGTGATAGGGAGCCGCAGAGATGACGTATTTTTGTATGCAAACGCGGGAAGCGATTTAGCATTTTAGGACATCAGGTTCCATCGCTCCAAAGTCTGTGGGTTTTTTGAGTGGCTTTTTGGTAATCACCTGAAATAGGGTCTGTGCGAAACAAATCCTGTAAATATTTTCACGTTTTATTCTATGACATAAAACACACCAATTATAACCCGCTTGTGATCTTTTAAAGCCTTATATTGTGTCTTTAAAACGGCGGTTGCTAAAAGCGACTGCTTCCTTTGGCGGGGACGTTAGACGTCATCGCACACATAAAGCTCACAAATAATGCAACGTGGGCACAGATCTCTTCAAACGTAGATGCGGATTCATTCACAGAGTAATTACTCATCAGGGAACACATTTTTAATCAAGTTTAAAAGAGTTGGTGGTGTTGACGGTGATATCGAGCGAATTTAAGTGTAGTCTGTTTATAGCATCGTGTTAGCAGTGAACAAACATAAGCAACCGTATAGACATTAACTAACATGAATAAAAGATGACACAATCTAAATGAAAACGTTGTTCATTGTTAGTTCATGTCAGCTAATGCATTTACTAGTGTTGAGAAATAAAACCTTTCTTGAAAGTGTTATCAATATTTCTGAAGGGTTTGGTGATATTCAACATGTCCTGATTGAGGATTTTGCTCTCAAGAAGCTTAAATAGGAGAAATAAACATTATTTCAAACAACAGACAAAAAATCGAAATGTATTATACAAGTGGAATGAATCAAGTCATGGATGAGGATGTTGTGTAACTGCTGAACCAAGGCAAATAACAAGAACATTACATCTTTATGATAGTCACAGTTCAGCATGAAACACAAAACAGCACGGGCTGTAAATAGAATGTTTTATTAATAAATCTGAGTTTATGAGACCAACGGAGGACCATCTGAGAGACTGTAACTATAGAAACCAGACAATAATCCCACAGCAGATGAGATGAGAGAAGATGTCACATGACCTGCAGATAAACCCGTTACTCTTGTAATATTGTCACATTCACTCTGGTTTAGTTCTCTCGTCTCAACTGTGTGGTTTTTCTTCTTGCTTTCACCATTTTGAATCTTGAAGACTCATGAGTTTTGTAAGTTTACATCAGTAGAGTTACACGTGTAACATACGTGTCATTTGTGGTTGCCATGACGATGCCACAGACCAAACTCTCCCCGATGACTCTCTGCCAAACTCTGAGCACCTTCACTGGAGCTTCGTCACGTTCAGTCGGCATCTGTTCATCAGAGACGTGCACCTCATCATCCTCATCTTCATCCCACAGAGACACAAGACCCTCCTGTTTAAAAACACAAACGCCGGCTCATTCAAACTCGCACACATAAATGAGCTCTCATCTTTACACGAGCCTTATACACTGTATTATACCAGGACCGGCCCAAGCCTTTACGGGCCCTAAGAGGAATTTTATTTGGGGGTGCCCCCAATTCAATGGTCAATGTTTGATTATTGGCACGCACACTTTAAATCTAACATTTCTATTAGTTGTAGCTGTGTTTGGGATGCAGGAATGTCATAAAAACAAAAACACATCAACCTTGCATTACAAGTGCATTGTGGTTGTCAACACTTGATAATTTCATCACTTCGAATTTTAGGTGAACTGCCCCTTTAAATTTTGAGCACAGACCATACAGGTCGAATCATACAAATGATGTAGAATTTAGTGTTAAATACTATTAATTTTACTTTAACCACAACCTATAAACACCCTTTTAAAGCCACACAGCCCTTGAGGATGACTGAATCTTTTTTGTGTGTGTGTGTATTTACATAATTTACAATTAATTTACAATATACACACAATTATTCTTAACCTTATCCCAAATAAAACGCTGAATTGACAGATAATTATAAATGGCATATTTTTCATCTAAATCCGCATTTTGTCGTTTACATCAGTGAATACTGTCGGTTGTTCAACATTTCTATCGTTAAACACTAAACAGTTGTCAAATATTGAATGTTTAGTCACTTACAGTGTGTCGTCTGTTGCACAGCACTCTTTCAACTTTAAAACCGAAGCCTCTTGCTGAGCTACAGCTGAAGGGTCAGCGCTCGGCTCTGTAACCAGTAACTCCCGCCTCCTTCATTTGATTGGCCACCTCACTTATTTTGATATTTCAATGTTGCGTTTAGTCAGTAACTTCACAAATTTTAACGCACACCACAGAAACAAATAGTGGGTAGGGCCCTGCGTAAGAAAATGGATGTGTGTTGTGAATATATCAGAAAAAAAGCTGTAATTTGATGTGCTCATGGGGGCCCCCGGGGGCGGCGAGGCCCTAGGCAGCCGCTCATTTCGCTTAGAGGGAGGGCCGGCTATAATAAGTGCAGATCATAATATTCACTGCACTTATGGCAGACTGGCACACTTTTGATTTGGATTGAGGATTTCTGAATGAATTGACTAAGCTCAGACAGATGGCGTGTGTGGACCTGTGCTGGAGAGGAGATCGCATGTTTTCTGCCTGATGTCAGATCAGTCAAAGCCACTAACACATGATGTAAGAGTCTGTCTTTAACATCTACATCCCTCTGAAGATCCTCAAGAAAGTTCAGACCGCTCTAAAAACACAAACAAGAGACCAACCATCAGCAGTGAACAAACACACGACCCTTTACATGTTTTCACAGGAAACATCTTTTAGTTCATCCATTATCACACACACTACCTACACTGATGATGTACACATACACACTTAGAATGGAGGCATTGTTTTGTGAGTGCATTATGAATTGCTCTTTGTACACAAGCCACAGATCTATAAAGTTGTTTTTTTAAAGGACTAATTCACCTAAACATTTGTTGACATTATGTGTGGCATCAGGATTTATTTGATTGAGACCAAAAGGTCATTTGTTTATTCTTTAAAAACGTGTGGCACATCACGGAAAAATATAGCTTATATTGGAAAAATCGAAAACATTTCATGTGTGGGTGAAGCACTCCTTCAATACACAATTTTGAAGCAAATGAAAGCAGTATATTCCTTTATGTATCGTGTGCTGTTGAGCTGTGATACCTGTAGTCTGGACTCTAAAGCTCTGACGGTGAGCAGGTGGTGTTCCTGCGCTGTGTCTGACGCACTCGAGACATCGCTGTCTGCTCGTCCACACTACAAAAGTGTTACCACAAACAAATCCAACACAATGATTCTCATCTGACAACTCCAAATCTCTCACAAGTCTGACACACAGAGACATGATTCAAAACACAACTAACTGCATTATAGCAGCGATATCGAAAAAACACTTCCTGCATCTTTTGTTAGACAACATTTCTATTGGAATCTTTTTCTATTTAGTCTATGTCACATGATTTGGATATTGCTGTTCATACATCTCAGAACAGATTTCATTACACCACACATCTGCTCTAATATTAATGAAGATCGTTTTGATAGATTAATAGGGTGTGATGGGTCGACGCTCAGTATCTCATATGAAATCTGGGTCCTGAAGCAAAATCATTTTTGAAGTGTCTGAAGTGAGGATGAAATCAATGTTGACGAACCGAATATGTGATGCCACACAGATCGGTGAGGAGGAAGTTGCTAAGCAACTCTCCAGAAGACCTCGGCTCTTCAAACACGAGGAGGATCTGATCCGTCCCGCATCCCAGAAAATCATCCACCAGCGGCACACGCACATCAGTCCAACAGCAGCCCACCTGACACGGAGAAAGATGTCATTCCTGCTGATCATGGTTCTGTGGTGCATGTCATGTTTTCATGTGCTTCCATAAAGATGGTGTCATGACTCGAGCATGTTTTGCCAGAGCAAATCTCAACGTTAAGTGACGTGTCTGTGCTTCCAAGTGTCACAAATATAAGTTGAATGATGATGATGATTTGTGGAAATCGTTCTTTGCGTTCAGTTAGTGAACACATGCTTCTTTAAATGTGCAGATGTGAAGAATAACCTTGAAATGCAAGTGAACGCTGTTTTTATCGTCTGTGTTGACTGATGGAATCTGTTCAGTTGATTTACTGCTTATTAAACCTGTCAAATCATCACAAGTAAAGCTGACCGGAGCTGCACTCGACATCAACTGCATTTTAATCAACACAGATGCTCTTCTAGAATGAAATCATTTAATATGTGAATTATTCAAAACTATTTTAGACCAGTAAGTGAACACTTGAGATGATATCAGCGTAAGACCTCATGAAACCTGTCATAAGCTATGTCCCATCATATTCATAATCATATCAGTTCTGAATGAAGGAAATGTATTGTGACACGATTTTTTTCAAGACAATTTAGTATGTTTGTGTCACATTTACATGTCAGTCTTAATAACGATGAACATCTGATTTGTTTGACTCATTTGTAAATATGATCTTATATGTTATTATTTAGGCATAATGATTTTAATTGTATGCATTAAACAACTTCTTGACCGTATCAGTCGAGATGATTTGCGGTACCTGGACCAGAGGTGTGTTATCAGTTTTATAAGTTGTTACCTCAGGATGTTATGACTGACCAATCAGAATCAAGTATTCCAGAGAGCCAAGTAATCACTTATTATATAGCATAATATGTGTAATATATATATATATAAACAATAATTGTATTACAGTAATGAGAATGCCATTTTTACAATTAAGCTAAAGAATCTGAAAAGAGGTCTAAAGCCATCATCATTTATTCCCCCTCATGTGGTTGTACACCTGTATGTGAGTCTTTCTTCAGTGAAACACAACAGAAGATATTTTGAGAAATGTCACAGTGGTTTTGTGTTCATCAAAGGGGTTCAGTGTTGTTTGATTATCAACATTCCTCAAAATATCTTCTTTTGTGTTCTAAAGAAGAAAGAAACCCGTATATGATGTGGGACAAACTGCGCCTTTAAGCCTCTGATTTTTGGAGATGTATAGATCAGAAAAGTAGCCCTCGCCTCACCTGGAACGAGTCTTTCCACACGGCACAGACGTTCCCCTGACTGAAGGTGATGATGAAGAGATCGTTTCTGACAGTGTGAAGCGTCCGGATGCTCTGAGGATGCTCGTACGGCAGAAGACAAACATCCAGAGGAACAGCGTTCTCAAAATACACCAGCTGCTTCATGCTCGTGGCCACCAGCACAGCAGATCGCACAGAACCGCCCATCTCATCAGCCGACAACACGGCCATGCACTGAATCACAGAACTGTAGGCATCGGGTACCAGACAGTCTCCAGTTAAAGTTCTCTCATCTTCCATGAAGTACAGCGTGTTCTTCAACCCCGTGACACTGAGCGATTCATTCAGGCCTTCTTTAGACACAACTGGGCTCCCCAGAACCACCAGTTTCCTCAGACGGAGAGGCAATCCCCCGATAAACCTAACAGTCATGGGTACGGGAAGCTCCTTCACTCCAGGAGTCTGTGAACATACGTAGCAGACTGTGTTTTCATGACACCACACCAGCGTAGGGCCTTGTACTATCGAAATATTCTCTCTCATCTCATATGGCAACACAAAGTCCACACGAAGCTTGGCATCTGTGAGACTGTTTACAGAGTACAGCGTGTATTTGAAAGCAGACGATCTCTTCCGGCACAGTCTGAGCAGAACGCACGGCACTTTTCTTCTCTGTCCAACATCCAGAGCGCAGGAACAGTGAACGATGTGTGATTCAGCAGAGCCGTCTCTGTGCAGCGGGTACATGGTGTGATCTTTCCTGAAGAAGCTCCGAGTGTCAGGGTTAAAGGTCAAGCTGTAGAAAGTGACCTCTGAGCCTCGACGCTGATCTCGGCTTCTGGAGCTTACGGTCTTGCACTGGAACACCAGCACATCTCCTCCAACCGTCAGCATTTGAACTGCCATCATCTGAATGCTGCCCGTGACGTCTGGAGAGAAGACAAGAGAACATGAAAGTGACAGAAAACACCAGAAGGGATGGTAGAAAAACACCACAGACAGTCACGTTAAAGTGACATGGTTTGTATGACACCTTCATTTACTGTCGAGAACCTTTTGTAAAGAGGATACATACACATAAATGCATGTGGTACCTTGATATATCTAATATAATCCCGCCATAATCTATTAGCCATAATACTTGTAAATTCATTATTATTATCATGATTTCTAATAAAGGTTAAGTTAGGGTTTTCAAATACAGATCTTATTATCATTATTCAAGATGATATACATTTTGTGATATTACAGTTAAAAGGTGTTTGATAGTCAGTGTTGGGTAAATTCCTCTGAAAAGTAATTCATTACTAGTTACTAATGACATATTCAATAGTGTCATTAGAATACTGCACAAATTACTCTCTCCAAAAAGTATTTCGTTACTTATTACTTTCTATATCCTACATCGACCTTGATTAGAATCGATTCAAGGATAGACGTGAAACGCCTTCTTTAATTCATTCAAACAAACTACATCAATTATTCTTATTAACTGACCAAAGTATATAAATGTGAGAAGCATACATTTTAAAGGTAGACGTATAACTTTGATGTCATTGCCACTACTTGATTCAATTACATCAGAAGTTAACTGTAATTAAATTACAGAAAAATAAGAGTAATCCCTTACTTTACTTTATCAAGGGGAAAGTAATTAAATTACAGTAACTAATTACACCCAACACTGTTGATAAGTATAACGTTATATGAAGTATATGAATTACACAGCATTTTCACATATTTGCATCATTAAAGTGACAAACATCACATCACTGAAACCGCAGAAAAGTTCTGCATTTAATATTCAGTTACTTAAAACAACACGTCCAATGATGATCTCATAACGTCTGTTGACGACGACAAAAAGCAAAAACAATTTCGCTCAAAATTTAACGTTACCTCAGGTAATGTTTCACGCTGTTCTCTGTTTTCTTCCTCGTCGTCAAAGTGCGCGCGCATTCGCAGCTTCCGGCCGGGTGTCTCTTAAAGAGACAGTTCTGCTGTTCAATCGCCGTTTCGCAAAACAAGTGATGTCGTCAACGCTTTTCACTGATTTCATTCCACACATAACACGTTTATGTGCTTTTAATCACGAGAGCGCAACACGGTAGCTTTATCTCGCGCAGCAGCCGCTCAAAGGTTTGTTTGATTTGTCAGAGCCGTCATGGCGTCATCAGCGCGTGCAGTTTCCTCGAGCCTGCGGTCGATCCCGCTGAACATTCTGCAACTACTGCTGCTGTCAGTCAGTGAGGACTATCATGGCGGATGCAGGGCAGGCTGAATCAGAGCAGGTATCCAGACAGCTAAAATTAATAAACACAACGAGTTATGTTAACATCTCAAATAGATTTTTAACAACTCTCCTACTGTCTCCAAAAGGACATCGAAAGTAAGATTGAAGCAACACGACAGAGGTTTAAAAGCGAGTTTGTTGAAGGTGGGTTAACGTTAGCAGTTCGCTAAGTTCACAAGTGTCATTATTCACAACAACACTGTTCATGTTCACAAAACGTGTTGATCTTATTAAAAAAAAAAGAGGTAATGTCTGATCCTTGTTAAATATTGTTTACAGTGACGTTTAAGATGTTCTGCATTATGAAAACAGCTGTTTGATTCAACCTACGGAGAATTTCCCTAAACAATGTTTTTAATATGAATCTTGTAATGTTATAACTCGCATACAAGTGCAAATGTTGAAAAGTTTTAAATGTTTTATGAGAGTTTTTTAGCCATAGCTAGTAGTTAACTGTAAGAATTAAACTTATAATAGTTGTACTCATTAATTTTGCAGTTAAAGTTTGTTTGATATTTATTTTGTGTGTGTGTGTGCTGATCACGTCACTGCAATATATCTGAGTACAAAGAACACATTGATTGATGTACTGCTGATGAAAACACACAATCTCTCTCAATTTTCAATGTAAGGGTGCTTTATTGGCATGACAAAATGTACATTGGTATTGCCGAAGCATTTGCAGCTGGGCTGCTTACAAATAGTGCAAGTATGTAATATAAACAAAAAGAACGATAATTATGGTAATAAAGTGTGATGTATGTAGTGCAACTCAAACAGTGTGTGTGTGTGTGTGTGTGTGTGTGTGTGTGTGTGTGTGTGTGTCTGTCAGGAGAGTCTTCTTCAGATCACTATGACTCCAGAGACGTGGAGAAACTCTTCAGAGAGGACAGTCTGGTGGAGAGCTACCTCACCTGGAGACACTTTGAGGTGGAAGACGCCTTAAAAATGATCGATGAGAGCTTTCGTTGGAGAAAAGAGTTCAACCTCAATGGTGTGTTTGTATGTTTTCATCTGTATATATGTGTGTGTGTGTGCATGTGTGTACATGTGTGAATGTGTGTGAAAATGAGGAAGTTGCTCACATGCGTGTTGGCTTGTTATTGGCGAAGACAGACAGACAGAAACACGTCTAGCACACATTTCCCCTCAAAAGGTGAAAAATAAAAAGTAATCATTTTTTTGCTTCAAGAAAAGAGCTATTTAAGAACCAGTAACACTTTTGCATTGTAATGATGTTTTTTAGTGACACTTAAGCACATTTTGTGGTTATTTTCTGCTTCGTTGACTTAAAATAGTTCTGACATGCTCATGTGACTCTGAGGAACATAAGAGAATTTTTGAAGAATGTTTTTTGATATTTAGTTATGAGTTTGGAACGACATACTTGCAGGTTTGTAAAGACACAGACATCATCAGTCAATCCTGTAATACTGGTGTACTCTTCTTATTTGAGTATTATTCACTTCTTCCCTCAATCAGGGGTTCATGTGCATCATGTGTTTTATTGCATTCGTTCTCGATGCTTCATACTGCTGTTAAAGAAAATGTATTAGCTCGGCTTCAGAGACAAAACTCCACTTGTCTGTAATCTATATTTTCAAGCGTTTCAATTCATAGCATTTCAAGCTAGTTTGTGCCGCTGTACATCCGTGAAACAACTTGAATGTGTCTAACAGACTAAAGCGTGTTGATGTCCGCTTGGTAAATATATCATGAGATACAGAGCGAACCGGTTGTGATGAATGAGGAGAAATGCGATGAATGAATGGAATTGTTCTGCTCTTTCTTCCTCCAGACCTCACAGAGAACAGTATTCCCCCGTGGATGTTTGAGACCGGTGCCGTCTACCTGCACGGCTACGACAAAGAAGGAAACAAACTCTGTAAAATTCTCCTCTTTCATGTCACGATTCTAGCTGTTCAAAAACAGCCCTTTGTGTGCGCAACCATGGCAGGAATCTGTGGAAATGTCATTTCAAACGTTTCACATTCTCCTCCCAGTCAGTGTAGTGTTGGTGACAGTCAAACATCACGATCAGTCACAGATGAGCAAGACCTCAGAGATCAGATCTAGTTCTACAGATCTTCCTTCAGTTCATGAATATTGTGTGTGTGTGTGTTGACTTTAGTCTGGTTCAGAGTGAAGCTTCACGTTAGGGATGCGAAGACGATACTGGACAAGAAGAGATATGTGGCGTTCTGGTTGGAGCGGTACGCCAAACGTGAGCCTGGAATGCCACTGACTGTGGTGTTTGACATGTCTGAGTCCGGCATCAGCAACATCGTAAGTATCTTCATTAACTCAACGTGCACCGGTTCTGAAATGACGCTCATGGCAAAGCGGCAGATGTAACGCTCCGCATGTCTGAGAATCTTCTTGACCGCCTGATGTAGCTATTGCTTGTTTAGGTGTTTACAGTTTATAAACAACAACATGATGTGACATTATTCTTGTCTTTAGCGGATGTGCGCTCATAGCTGTGTGAATATCAGCTTGTTTTAAATACGGAAGCACTCGTCTTTTGGTTTTGTGTCCATAATGTTTCCAAGTAAGAGAAACTAATCAATGAACTGTCTTGACTTTAAAAACTTGAGTTCAAAGGATGATACAAATGATGCCGTTTTGATGGAACTGGTTGAAAACGAATAAATATGCTGTTTTTCTGTTGAAGGCCACACAAGCGTGTTCACACGAAACACATGAATGGCTGTAAATATACTCTGATTAGTTGTGGACGGTTATTAAAGTTGGGACATTCACATTAAAGGGACAGTTCACCCAAAAATGAAAACTCGTGTCATTTCATACCTGTGTCAATTACATTGTGCTGACGAACACAGAGAACGATGTTTGGAAGAACGCTAGCGATTTTCAGTTCTGTGACATCACCACTACCATAGTAGGAAGAATTAAATGGTAGTCAAAGAAGGTGCCCCAGAACTCTTTGTGTTCCTAAATTCTTGAAAATATCTCACTTTGTGTTCAACAGAACAAAAAAATACAATCTTTTTTTCTGCTATGGTAGTGGACGATGTCACAGAACTGAAAATGGCTACCATTCTTCCAAATATCTTCCTTGGTGTTTAACAGAACAAAGAAGTGTATACAGGTAAATGATGACAGAATGTGAACTGGCCCTTTAAGGTCATTCTAGCCGCTGAAGATCCAGTGAAACAGACGCCATTCACTTCTCCACAGATTAACGTGACCTTCAGAACCCTCCGGTCAATCCGACTCGCTCCACTAATCCCAGACATGTTCCCGTCTAACTGTTTATCTCTCCGTCTGGTGTTTCTGCAGCAGAAATCAACCAGTTTCCTGTGAAGGGATTAGAGCGTTCTCTCCACAGACGATCTGAAGTGACTGTGAAATGCGCTTGTGTGTTTATAATTTAAGAGTGTGTTATTGTTGAGGTATGTGCGTGATTTATCTTGTGTGTGTGCGTGTGATTAGTGGTAATCTGGTCAAGCTTGAACCGGTAAAACTCAAAGAATGGTTTGGAGGAAAGTTGTGAAATTTGACGAAGGATCTAAACGTCCCTCTGACCCATTGTGGGGTCACCATCTGTCCACTTTTGTGAATTTGGCTCGGACTCGGTGGCTACAACGTGGCACGGTTTTAAAATAAATATTCTATACAAATAAAAGAACCACATGACATCTGGCCTGTTATTTTCTTCTGGTCGAAAGTCAATGTTGTGAAATTTCTCAGTAGTGGCTCTCAGGATTTAATGTGAAGCACAAGCAGAAACTAAGCAGAAGGTCATTGGAGCGTTAGAACTGTTTCAGTCTTTACGAAGTGTGTGACACTCATTCACGTTTTCTTCTTCTTTTAGGACATGGACTTTGTCAAGTATATCATTAGCTGCTTCAGAATCTACTATCCAAAGTTTCTTTGTGAGTACATGAGGACTGATATGAGATGACATCATCTGCTTCAGTTCATCTGCTGTGTTTAACCAGCTCGTGTGTTTCTTTATCGCAGCCAAAATGATCATGTATGAGATGCCGTGGATCATGAACGGTGAGTTATTCATTCATTTGATGAGTCCAAAATGAACACTCGACAAACGGCAGATGAGAGCAAAACATGAGCAGATGAAATCTTCATTAAACAAAAGAACTTTTCTCCAAAACTGTGTTGTTTTCAAGATAAACAACAATGGCAAACGTGATATTTTCTCAGTTCACCTGCTGCGGTCAGGTGTCTTCATACTGAAATGAATCTTGTGTTTTGTTTTGTGCGACAGCTGCCTGGAAGATCGTGAAGACATGGCTGGGTCCTGAAGCCATCGGTAAACTCAGGTTTGTCTCCAAGAGTGACATCCAGACGTTTATTGACCCTGAACACCTTCTACCGCACATGGGCGGGACGGTACGCAACAGTCAGTTTAAGAGATTACGTACTAGATTTCTCACGACACCGAACATTCAGCAGTCGACACAAACTACAATCTATTAATACAAATATGAACAATGAAGTAGGCATCAAGACGATAGATATTCTCATGTACTCACATTGACCGTGTTCACATGATGTGTCGTGACAGGACCAGTTTAAATACAGTTATCCTCCTCTGCCTGATGATGATTTCCAGTCACCCATCTGTGAGAACGGTCCAGTGATCAGTGAGGATGAGAGTGACGTCAAGGACATTGAATCTGAGTCTAAAGAGACCCTGGAGTCCAGCTTCAGTTCTGATCAGAACATCAAACCCAAGAAGGTGCAGTATATCACATTCACACCACATTCATATCACAACACAACCTGCATAAAGACAGAGCGTTTGGAAAGGTTTTAGGACATGGGTAGTTGGTGTAACATCATCAATGTAGAAAACAAATGGTTACTAATATAATTATTATTTTATGCTATTCATTTTTATATTTATAACCTCTTAACATGCACTCGGTCTTTGGGCGGGCCCACAGGGCGTTTTTAGCGTATCTGCATTTTTTTATTACCTTTGTTTTACATTCATATTTATTAGGAGTGTAACGGTACGTGTATTCGTACCGAACTGTCACGGGCAGCATTCCAAATATAGTCATCATTCCTATGCCCTACTCCCTAGACTTTGGAGTGAACGGGGCATTTACGTGCCATTATGTAGACGTTTGGTATGCACTTGGCAAAGGAAGCGATGTAATTTCCTCATTATCTTCAGCTGGCATGCGCCCGTGACAACGAAGCATAGTGTCCGTCAGCAGATGTCGCTGTTTTAATGACATAACTTAAGCATGAAACCTAACTGTTTGCAAATAAAACATACATTTTATATTTTGAAAAATTTTATAGATATTAGTGTTTATATATTATATAGCATATTTTAAAAACGTTTTAAAATATAAAATGTATGTTCGCCAAGTGCATTCCAAACGTCTACATAATGGCGCTCAAATGCCCTGTTCACTCCAAAGTCTAAACTCTAAGGGCTCTGCCCTTCGAAGGGAGTAGGGCGTAGGAATGATGACTTCATTTGGAATTTTCCCCGTGACAGCTTGTGATGGTTCGGTAACGCGTACTGTTACACCCCTAATATTCAATCATCTATCCAAAACTATGCTTTGAAAGCTGAAACACTCAATTCATGTTCTGAACTTGTTTTTGCTATCAATAGAATGCTTCAAAGATCATATAAAACGGCCTAAGAGTTATTTTTTCTCAATTTCGGCACGTGTGCGGTCCCCACATTTGATTTTTGCATTGTGATGTCAACAATCAAATAGTTTCCTCACAGAAGAATATTGTAATTCCTCCAAAAAAATATGTTTTGCATTTAGTTTGGGGATGAAATATTACTGAAGTATTTTCTTGACAGATTTCATTTCCTGCTCATTCTTTGAGATTTCTTGTTCTTTTGAATGTTACTAATGCATCTCTAAATGCTTTTAAATGATATTCTTCTTCTGTATAATCAAAGCCTTCCGCACACATTAACAGCAAGATGATTTTACCGTGGAAACATGGCTGTGATGTTTATCGGTCGTCGGTTTACAGTCACAGTGTTCGTGTTGAAGATTAAATCAGGATGTGATCATCAAGGTCAAAGGTCATTGTGCTTTGATGTCACAGGTGAGCGTGAGTCATGTGATCTCATTCTCATCTGCTGATGTATAGCTCCATGCATGCAAAACTAAACAGCTGCGATTCAGTCTCATTACTAGACTTTTTCTTTGACTATCTCTCTTTTCTCTCGTGTCTTTATTTGTTCCGTTGTGTTTTCCTAACTTCTTGCTTTTGTACTTTTGCTCACCTTAATGTTTGCTCATTCCAAATATTTGGGTTTCCAGAAAACACCTGTAACACATTTCTAGCTCTGTTGATTGAGCTTTGTGTTAGTCAGGGGTTTGATTCTCACGGAAACCAAACTGATCAAATGTGTCGCTTGAAAGCATCTGCAAAACCTGCTCACCGTGAGGTATTTTTACTCTGCGTGTTTTCATTTCTTATTTTCTGAAGCTGAATGTCAGTGTTCGGCTCTCTCAGGAATGTAAACACACGTCACTGATATTGCCGCACGTCACCCGGTCTCTCTGCTGACAGGTTCAGATGATTGACATCTTCAGTCAGGTTACTTTAGGTCATGCTCATCATGTGACATGTTTGAAGCTGATGTGCGTTCTCTGTCTGTCTTGACACAAGGCCCGGTAAGACAATGTTTGATGTTTCTGCGCCCTCGAGTGTCTTCGGCATCTCATCTGCGGCCAGCACATTTCCACCAGCAGTACGTTTCATCAGCTCTTCATCACTTAGATAACAACTTCAAGTCATGTTTTATTGGGTTTATTACGTGTTTTTAATGACGTCTCATGTGCAATGTTTGAAAGATGTGTTCCTGTGTTTCTTTTAGTGATGATTGTATTTCAAGCATTTCGTTTCATTTGTAGTTGTGTGATGTGAACTGAGAGCTGGTTCTCATTCAGACGTGTGATGTGGAAGCCAATGATTAGTTTCATGAAGTGCTTTTGATTTCAAGTTTAACCGAATGATTTGTGTTTAAACATGCTGATCTGTGGTCTCACGCGGTCTGGATGATTTAATGCAATCGTCCAAACCAAAATGAAGAAGTTGTGTTAGCAGATGGTTTGTGGTATTACACTGATGTCTTTGTTCTTATTATGCTGAAGCTTTACGAGAAACTATTTGCATCCGCTGATGTCCGTCCTTCTTCTTGAAGCAATCACATGATATTTTACACTAACACTCCAAAATAACACTGACTGTGTGTTTAATCACACCGCAAAAATATTATAAACCTCACTCTTAGTTCTCATAGTCAGAGACAAGAATTTTAATAATCATTTTTATTATGATCATTCATACTGTGTTTGTTTAAATTGTTCTTATTTAATGGACTATAAAATTTCATTTCATGCTTATTTACTAATGATCTAATGACCGAAACATTTCATTGAATGTGGAAAACACTGGTATGTTTAAACGCTTGACAGTTTATTCAGTCGGTTGTAATTTGATGTTTGATTTGTAATCTTCATTTCAAGTTTGCTGCAGTTTTGTGTTCTATGATTTTGATGTTTTTGACATTTCACTTTAATCTGACGCTGAATAAAGTCCACAACATTTCAAACTCAATGGTCTCTTTCATTCTGTCGTATCGCTCTCATGAACGCTGCTTCTGTTAACCGTGTTTACGTGATGACCTTTGACCTGTGACACAAGCCTCCTCCTGCCTTTCTCGACATCATTTCCGTTTGGTCCCGGCGACTGAAGTTTCGCTTCTGCAGTAGAACAGAAGTGTTTGTGTTTGGGCCTCCTGACCTCAGGCGTACGTGTGTGTGTGTTTCCTGTAATGTTTGGAGTGATGTGTGAAATGTCCGTCTGTTGGTTTAGGTGTGAATGGAGTCCGTGCTGTGTGTTTTATGTTTTGGATCGCACTGAACCTTCACTGTGTCCTTCAGTTCTGTCTTTATAGCGCAGCTCCGTTCAAACTGTGACCTCACCACATCTTGTCCAGTTACATGTGACATGTGTTTAGCGTGACGTAACGCTCGCAGAGCTGTAACTTATTGATAGATGATAAACGATTGTTTTATATTTGATGTTTTTCAGGTGAACTTTCAAGAGGAAGGTCAGAGGTCGGATGATCTTGACAGAAGTGAAGGAACTGGTCGACTCCGAGGCGTCAGAAAACCTACAACCACTTTCAAAGGCACCTTACTGCACATCGGGTAAATGTACTGCATCCAACATGAAGCAGACACACGTGTGATCAAAACATCACTCTTCACACTGTCCTGAGCTAAAGGACACGAGGCGTGATGAAAGATTTGATATGAGGATGTGTGTCAAAGGGCACAATTACTATCTGATCTGATCTGACGGCATTTCGGTGGATTTTAACACGAATGATTTCATAATCTCTTGCCAGATGAAAGTTAACGCGTTTCACTTATGGACAAGTTTGTGTTCAATATTTTGTGTTCACATGTTTAGACTCATTTACATGAAATCACATGAGTGTTTAGCGGCGTGAACAACCGACCGGAGTTTAATCCCATCAGGAGCGGATTAACAGCAGGTATATTACAGTTAAACCAGTTCTCTTGCTCGCTGCCTCTTGTCTGATGGGTTTGATGTTTTGAGTCTTCATTCAGCACATGTGAGGCGTGAACATTCATGAAATGTGCTGACTGATACCACGTACACTCAAAAAAATGAACTGTCGCTGCTGTTAGTTTGACTAAACCCATCCTTGTTCACAGTACATAAAGAATGCAAGTAACTGAATTAACGTAAGTTAACTATGTTATTTAAACTGAAAATGTAGATCTGTCAGCTTTACTTAACAAGCGTTTGACTGGTCAACTTAACATTGTTGAGTAGAACGCAAAACTCTATAATATTGGACCTATTGTTGAGTTTACGTAATATAAACAAGTTAACTCAACATGACTGGTTGAGGGGGATTTTCAGTTCCCAGCATGCTTTGCGTAGGACTGAATTTAGGCAGTAAATTTCGAAATTTAGTGTTATTTTAAATGTTTTTCAGTAAAGAAACAAGACTTGTTTGTGCTTAATGTTCATTTATCTTTGAGGTTTAAAAGAGTTTGTTGTATTTTTGAGTTTTAGGGTGACCATTGTTTAGAAGAGTGGTACATGTGCTGTGAGAGGTTTAAGCGCGCTCGTGATGTCTACTGCATCATCCAATGAGCTTTAACTGTGCTAATGCCAGAACTGAGATGCCTCTCATCTGATTGGCTCATTGTGTTTTGACTTCTGTATATTATTTATGTACGACAACAAAAAGTACCATTGAGAAGGATAAATATTGAGTTTAATTAACTTCAAATTACTGGTACAATCGGAATGGTTTGGATGTACTCAAAAAAGTTTTGTCAACATTACTTAAATTTATTTTGTTCATACAACTAAAGTGTTATTTGTTCAAATGACTTAACATTGTTGCGTGGAACCACTTGACGCAGCTTTTTTAAGTAAATTCAACAAATCCATTTTTTTGAGTGAATAGTCTTGTTTTACTGACAAAAAAAGTTCTTCATGCAGACATGTGACGCACAGACAGATTCATAATTCTGATTTATTCATTCATTTGCATTATTTAAGTAAAGATATGTCAATATTTATCGTGTTTATTTTTATACGGTTACATAAACGTGATTGAATATCTATAATTTTTTGAATCTGTTTGTTTGACGGTTGACTTTTGAAACCATTTGAAATGAAATGAAATATTAAGTTATGTAGAATATTATCACGCCGATGAAATGTGTAGTTGTGACTGTCTGTTCTGTGTCTCAGTCCAGCAGAAGAGCTCAGCTTTGGTGCTAAAGAAACCGAGAAGAAATGTTCCATCGTCCTCAACAACGTCACCAAAAACCACGTGGCTTTCAAGGTGAGACTTCTCTGTTCACTTCTGAGGACCTCGACAATCCATGTCACGAATCAGCTCCAAGTGTGTTTGCTATCAGAACCGCACTGAGGAAATCTCCTGTACGCAGGTGCGGACGACGGCTCCAGAAAAATACCGCGTCAAACCCAGCAACAGCAGCTGTGAACCCGGCGCAAGTGTGGATATTGTGGTGTCGCTTCATGGAGGTAAAGAAGAGCACATCTCAACCTGCTCTCGTCTCGCTTTCATTACACGTGACTCTGGACTGTGTGGATGTTTGTCTCTCAGGGTTCCAGGCGTCGCCGCAGGACCGGTTTCTGGTCATGGCTGCTGAGATGGACGCAAACACTGGATCTGCTCTTCCTGATCTGGCTCAGTTCTGGAAAGAAGTTCCCAAAAGCAAAGTCATGGAGCACAGGTGATGATCTCACTATGAGCTTTGATCAAGAGGAGATTACTGCTGTAATGCAGTAAAAACACGTTCTCATGTCTCCTGCAGGTTACGCTGTCACGTCCTGGAGAGTCCAAAGTCTTTTCTCGTTAACTCCTTTGAGAATTCATCAGTCACAGCCGCCAACGAGCATCACGATCTGCAGACCACGGTGAGATTGTCGCAGAACCATCGCTTGATCTTCGTCATTACTAAACCTATTTTGTGAAACTGATGCTTGATGACGTCGCGCACTAATTAAAGGGGACAGTTCACCTAAAAATGAAAGTTCCGTCATCATTTATCATCAAGTCTGTATAAATGTCTATATTCTGATGAACACAAAGAAAGATATTTGGAAGAATGAACAACCCCATTGACTCCCATTGTGGTAGTCAAAAGTGCCCCAGAACTGTTTTGCTGTCCTACATTCTTCAAAATGTCTTCTTTTGTGTTCAACCGAACAAAGAAAATGGTCAAATAATTGTTCCTATTATGGGAGTCAATGGGGGGTGAAATCTGTTTGGTTATAAGCATTCTTCCAAATATCTTTTTCTCTGTGTTCATCAGAACAAAGACATTTAGACACATTTGGAACGACTGGAAGGGGAGTAAATGATGACAGAATGAAATGTCCCTTTAACATTCGTGATGTCATCACCTAGTTTTAATACTGCATTCCAGACACCTCGGAAAGGGGATATTTCCCACCACAAATGCGGAAGTAACGTCTGGATTTACTAACATTAAAAGTATTTAGTAACATTAATGTTCCTAATGATTTAGTAGCATCAAAACATGACAAGTATCTTTTAACACATCAACATGTTCCCACTGAACGAAAGCAATGGTTTATCCAAAAAGACACTAGGTTTATGCGTTATACGCGTCTTCTGAACAAAAGTGGCTAACGGGGTCGGTAAAGTGCTTTCCTAATCTTTCACCACAGCGCAGTCCTGTCTTGCTTGTGTGATCAAAGCTCAAAAACACTCCACGTTCTGATGATAAAGAATGAATCCACATTGAATTTATTGGGCTATGTCTGTTTGCTTGGAATGATGTTTCAACAAGATGAAAAAAGCAGGACCTGGTGATGGTTTGAGCTTTGACTGAGTTGATGCGTGTGTCCGCAGCTGCTGCGCGTCATGGCCACAACCTCTCGTCTGGAGCAGAAGCTGGACGCCTGTCTGTGGCTACAGAAGGTTCTTGTGGTTCTGGTGTCGTTTCTGTTGGCTCTCAGCTTCATCACGTCTTCCTCACTGTGGGGGTCATGAAGCAGGTCTCGAGATCAGAATCCAGATGCTCAGACTTCAGCGTGGAGACGGCCTCCATTTGATGGGTTTAGCGTGATAAAGGACCAGCACACATGGACAGAATGTTGCCACATCGCTCTGGTCCACATCTACACCAGACACTCGGCGAAAAGCATCTTTTATCACTCGCGGATTAAACCAAGAGAAGTTTAATTTATAAAACATGTTGTGAAGAGATCATGCAAATGTAATTTACTCTGATTTTTATATATAGTATTTTATAAACGCATGAATATATGAAGAAAAAACAACACTGTCATGTGCCTTTTCTTAATGTTAATGTTAACGATGATCTCACACATTCCTCAGACCCACACCATCATGATCGATTGTGATCGTAAAGTATTTCTAATTTCTCCTCTATAACACGTGTCGTATGTGGGGTCACAGATGGTTTTCCAGCGAGCACTCATTCATTCGTCCACACTGAAAGCACAAATTCTTCATGACATGATGTGTAATGTGTGATTACATTCTGGATTGTCCTGTTCTCCATCAGCACCGGCTGATGTCAGCTGTCAGGTTTTCCTCGAGTCTGAATCATGAACCAGTGAACCTCATGTTCTGAAGGTTGTGTGACCTATGAACTCAAATCACTGTTCTCTCAGTATCAGCATTTCTACAACTCTGTTTACTGTGTTTCATTCATGTGATCCACAGTGTATTTGAATCAGTTGTGTCTTTGTTTGGAATCCCATGACCCTAATTCTGGGAAATTCATTTTCACTAAACCATTTCTAAACCTCTTGTGACCACCCAACTGTGGACGTAATGACTAAAGGAACAGTTCACCCAAAAATGAACATTCTGTCTTCATTGATTTACTCTCAATTTGTCTTTGAAGAATGCTTGTAACGATTCTTGGCCACGTTGACCACCATGTAGGAAAAATTGCTTTATAAATGTCGTTGTTCTGATGAACACAAGAGAAGATATTTTGAAGAATGTAGGAAAGCAGGAAATGTAGGAGGCTCTTGACTACCGTTGTCATTTTTCCTACTCTTGTAGTCAATGGTGGCCAAGAACGGTTTGGTTACAAGCATTCTTCCAAATATCTTTCTCTGTTCATTAAAGAAATGTGTACAGATGTGGAACAACTAGAGAGTGAGTAAAATATTACCATTTTTTGTTAGGGGAGTGGTGGTGGGGGGGGTGAACTGCCCCTGCAGACCATGCATAGAAACCAGAGAACGTTCGGCACATGGGAGCTGAGCCTTTTTATATAATCAAACACTGTTTTCATCTCTCATGAATACATACAAGTAAAGTTACAAAGTTTTAGTATTTTAGCCATATGAGCACACACTAAAGGCTTATTGTCTAATGTATTAGTAGTAATTAGTAAATTTACCAGAAGACGGGAGGAGTTCTGCTGGTTTTACAGCACCATCATATGGCCTCACAGCGCTATAGCAATTTAATCATGATTTTATTTACATTTTACTTGAGAAAATGTTCTCAATTTCGAAATAAGATTTTACGAAATTAAAAATTAAACGCTGACCTGTGTGAAAAAGATCCGGGCAGAGGATTCTCAACACACGTGGGGAGAGAGAGAGACTTGTTACCTTGTTTACTCTGAGACGATGAGGAACTTTATTTCATCTCCTGTGATTCTGTCCTGAGGGAAATATCAATCAGCACATTTATGTTTCATTCTTTGGTGTTTTTTTTCTATGAACTCTTAACTGTGAATATCTATCTATCTGTAGCCTATATGCATCTTCACTGTAGGAAGGCAAGAAGTCTTCTAAAAGCTCAAATATATCGCGATCCCTCCGCCAGGCAGTGTACTGTCCTGTAGTTCTTCAGCGCGCCGCAGTGGCGCAGTAACACTGATGTTATTCGGTCACAGTCATTTACAACGCGGCAGAATCAAGAATATCCGCTTGAATACTGTCATTTCATGACACGATTAACTTTATTTTACTTTCTAAATTTAGACATTTACCTTATTTTTTATGTGTGTGCCTCAGTTTTCACCTTAATCGCAAATGGATAATGTTGAAAGTAGAAGTAGTGTTATATACAGAAATAAAATGTAGATACAATAAGGCAGAATAGCTGTGCACACTATAGGAGTAGTGGAAGTGGAATATTGCTCTTAAGGAGCAGTTATGTGTTTAGGAGGGAGATTGCCTGGGGCAAGAAGCTGCTTCTGTGTCTGGAAGTCCTGGTGTTTGGTGCTCTGAAGCGCCGGCCAGAGGGCAGCAGATCAAAGAGTTTGTGTGCTGGGTGTGTGGAGTCCGTGAGGATTTTTCTTGCCCTGTTTTTCACTCTGGAATCTTACAGGTCCTGAAGTGTGGGCAGAGGAGCACCAATAATCTTCTCAGTAGTCTTCGTAGGTGTGATTTGGTGGCCGAGCCATACCAAACACAACAGTTATTGAAGTGCACTGAACAGATTGGATGACCTCTGAGTCGAACTGGGGCAGTAGCTCCTGTGGTAGGTTGAACTTCCTCAATTGACGGAGGAAGTATAACCTCTGCTGGGCCTTCTTTACAATGGAGTCTATGTGGGACTCCCACTTCAGGTCCTGAGAGGTGGTGCAGGAGCCCAGGAACCTGAAGGACTCCACAGTATCCACAGCGCTGTCCAGGATGGTGAGGGGGGAAGTGATGGAGGGTTCCTTCTGAAGTCCAGCATCATCTCCACTGTCTTGAGTGCATTCAGCTCTAGGTTGTTTTGACTACACCCGGCAGCCAGCTGAGCAGATCCATCACCGTCTTGACTGTGGTGTCATCTGCAATCTTCAGGAGTTTGACAGAAGGGTCTGTAGAGGTGCATGAAGGAAATAAAAGTAATGGCTAGTCTGAGTAAAAATGTATAAAAATCAGTTTTACACAATGAATATGAAAATGGATGGTAAGTGTAACCTGGTCTTCTCGCCCGCTCTGCGCGGGCCCCGAACCAGCGTCGGTCCGGATGGGAGACTCTGACGCTCGAACGGGGCGGCTAAAGACCGCTGTCTCTGGCGCTCGAGCGTCTGTTGGGCGGAGTGAGGTTTACCTTGCGCAGCACTCTCTCTCGCTGGCCTCCGTTACATAAGCATATGTTTTATAAGATTGAATCCTGAGTGTGGGACAACTGTTAGAAGTAATGTTTCCCTTAAAAGACATTTTAAAACTAGGAAAACGAAACGCTAAAGGCATGACAGGAGGGTTCGTAACGAAAGAAACAGGCTTCAAACACAGAGTTTGTAAAGAAGAAAAGCGCTTGTGAACACATGACCTGCACATTCTTCAGTCTGGATTAAACTCAAGCACATGATGATGGAGCTCGTGATTTCACTCGTCAAATGCATGAATTCACTCCTCCTCTCTCTTCTCTCCTCCATCATGGCATCTCCACGGCTCGAGACTTTCTGTTGTCCGAACCGTGACCCCGCCACAGAGTTCGTCGTCAGTTTTCAGTCGGGATTCTTCAACTCCATCTGCATCTTCAGCTCCAGTTTGAGTTTCATCTTCTCTGTTCTGCAGCTGTTGCCGAAGCGCAGGAGCTCGAGACGTCTGTCTGCGCATCCGCATCCCAAACCAGCAGCATCATCCCGCATCGTGTTCATCATCATCCTGTGTGACGTGTTAGGATGCGCAGGTAAACACACACGACGTTTTTACAGTCTGATGACGTCATTCTTTACGGGTAAAGCGAAACAGTGACGTGTGAATGAATTATGTAAAGGAAAGACTTGTAAAAAGTGAAACTGTTTTTGCCAAGTGGTTGATGTCCTTAGGACAACATCATGTTGACCCTGCGACAACATTTAAATCAACCAATCAGATTTCAGAAATAAGTTTACAGTTTATTTTCAATTTAATCTTCCAACCAGGATCAGGTGCTTCAGACCATTGTTTTTCTCTTCTTCTCATTTCCCTCTGATGTCAGGGGTAAGTTATGGTTGGGGTTGGGCTTTGGTGTGGGTTTAGGTCTTATTTATAAATATGTTGCCCTGAGGACATCAACCACTTGGCAAATCAGGCCGAGACAAACAAACGGCACACATGAATATTGAAAAAGTGCAGAAACATTCACGCATGTTTGGTTTTTGATGCAGAAGGTTTGTTGGATGTCAGTTAGTACCTTAAACTGGGATTAAACCGCAGCGAATTCCTCTCCTAGCCTGTCTCTGATGGCAGACGGTGAGACTGTGATGTAAATGGATGTTTTGTAGGAATCGTGGTCAGGTCGTCCATGTGGCTGGGCTTACCAAACCTGGTGGACAACATGTCAGTGAACAGCAGTGACGTCTGGCCGCAGGTCTACTGCGTTGGAAGTTCAGTGAGTCAGCGGCTTCCTTTCACACGTTTCTCTGACATGTCATACTTTACATTAGTAAGAGTACTTGAATCAACATGATGTTTTCACCAACACAGATTTCTTGTCTGTAACTGTATATCAAAGTGTCATATTCACTCGGCAGATGTGGATCCAGTTATTCTTCAGCGCGTCGTTCTGGTGGACGTTCTGTTACGCGGTGGATGTGTTTCTAGTGGTCAAAAGATCAGCCGGCATCAGGTTTGTCCGTCACGCGCTGATGACCGAGTCTAAATGTGTATGAAGTGACTGAGCCGTTTTCTCTCTCACACTGGATTGGTTTGGTTGCTTTAGCACTATTGTGTTGTATCACATGATCACATGGGGTCTGACTCTGCTGCTGTGCGTGGAGGGCGTCGCCATGCTGTATTACCCCTCCATATCCAGGTAAACTCACAGTGTCTTTAAGAGTAATGTAGGGCACGTGTTTTCTTGCCTCCGTGTGTTGTTACGATGGAGCAGGGCACACGGTTTTGATATAAAAGCTGTGATCACGTGACACTCGACGTGTTTTGATTTGTAGTTGTGAGAAAGGTCTTCAGCACGCCGTCCCTCATTACATCACCACGTATGCACCCATGATGCTGGCACTGTGTGTGAATCCTGTGCTCTTCACTGGAACCGTGTCTGCTGGTCAGTGTCATCTTCATTTCAGCTCTCATGACGCTTTTCCGTAAAACAACTGCACCAATAGCGTGTGAGGGAATGAAGAACAGTGATTTCACCCTGGTCAAAACAGATGATAAAAAAGTGACTATTGTCAGTCATTTCAGACTGTGGATGCTTAAGGTTTCTAACAAGCCTAGGCAATATGTACAAAACTGCATCTTATTCTATTATTATTCTTATTTATATTGACTCAAGGCTGGAATACACTACACGACTTTTAAAATCTAAACAGATCAAATCACACATTTCAGACTTTTTGAAAGCTTGCAGAGAAAAACAGGGCATCACACACAATGACATGTGCACACTAGCGCAGACTTGCTGCAACACGTCCAGACTGAAAATCTGAGCAAAAGTCTTTAAAGTCAAGGGTAAATCAGAGGAAGCATCATCTCAACCAAACACACATCAGAGTATTTCCAGAAAAGATTCGAACACATTACAGGTCTCCTACAACAATACATCACAATTCAAGCTGAATTTTCAATTAAAGGCATAAAAACAGAACTTTCTCTAAACAACGTGTCTGAGATTAACAGTGTTTCTGTCTGTCTGTGTGTGTGCATACGTGTGCGTGCATGTGTGTTTGCGTACGTATGTGTGTGTGCGTGCACGTGCGTGTGTGTGCGTACATGTGTGTGTGTGCGTGTGCATGCATTTGTGTGTGCGTGTGCATGTGTGTTCATGCGTGTGTGTGTGTGTGTGTGTGCATGCATTTGTGTGTGCGTGTGCATGTGTGTTCATGCGTGTGTGTGTGTGTGTGTGTGTGTGTGCGTACATGTGTGTGTGTGCGTGTGCATGCATTTGTGTGTGCGTGTGCATGTGTGTTCATGCGTGCGTGTGTGTGTGTGTGCGTACATGTGTGTATGTGCGTGTGCATGCGTTTGTGTGTGCGTGTTTGTGTGCGTACATGTGTGTGTGTGTGTGTGTATGTGTGTGTGCGCGTGTATGTATGTGTGTGTGTGTGTGTGTGCATGCATGCGTTTGTGTGTGTTTGTGTGCATACGTGCGTGTGTGCGTGCGTGCGTGTGTGTGTGTGCGTGCACGTGTGTGCGTGCAGTCACATCTCTACTCAAAGGTCAACAGGGCATCTACACTGAGAATGAAAGACGTCTTGGATCTGAGATAAAAACAAGATTCTTTAAGATAATGCTGGTGTTCTGCATTTGGTGAGCGATTCATCCGACTCTTAAAGTGTCACACGGTGCAGATGATGTGAAACGATGTGGCGATGATATATTTCTCTCCGTTTCTCGTGTTAGCTGGCTGCCCAACATTATCAATGAAAGTTTGTTGTTTTATCTGGAGATGCAAGCGGACATTACAGCCAGCGATCTGAAAAACATCCGGAACGCTGCTCTCATCACCTGGTTTATCATGGTGAGTTTAACACACAAGACAGAAACGTGAGACTTCAACTCTCTGTACTATATATTAGATTATATATTATAACTCTCTCTTGTCTGTTCTGAAGGGAATACTCAACCCCATGCAGGGTTTCCTCAACACGCTGGCTTTCCACGGCTGGACGGGGCTGGATGTGGATCTGACTCGACAGAGACGCAGGGATCTGCCCTGGGATTCTGCATCCACGTCTGTGGCGGTTGCGGGCGGGTGGGTTAATCCGATAGTGGGCTCAACACTGCTGTATGAAAGCCACGTACAGAAGAACCTGAGCACCAACGGACATCATCAACCTTCAGACGCTTTAAGTGTCTTATCGGAAGGTAAAAGACTCGAGCAGAACTGTGAAAACTCTCTGATCTATGAAGGCTACTGATTCATCTCATCTCCGTTGTGAATGATCTGATCTGTATCAAATGTGAAATAAAATCTACCTTCAAATGCCAAGTTGTAATTGTGCATTTAACTTGTATTCACATGCTGATTCTGTGTTTGTAATCTGTACTGTGGGTTTTTATCTTTGCTTTCTTTTGATGGGGTCGCGTGGACAGCAGGGAAAGATCGATGCTAAACTTTGCAATATTTGAAATATGAAAATAATCAGGCTTTATCTGCTCAAAAAGAAGAAACTAAACACTAAGCATTAAATCAAAATCTTTAGTATTTTGACAGAAATGTAAGTGTTATTTAGTAACAGAGCTCATAGTAATTACGACTTGACCAATTGTGTAAAATCAATGTTTTTGTAAATCACATTTTGTTCTTTGTGTGTGTGTGTGTGTCACGTTAATAATTCTATAATATATATAATATTGGTGGGTAGATGCAGTTCACGGTAATAACTTGGCGGTTTCATTGAAATGACATCTTAGAACAATTTGGGTTATAGCACCTGAAGGTCCTGAAGCAAATTTGAATTAGAACTTAAATCTGGGTCTGTATTTATAATTATTGTAAAGTAAGCAAACACACAATTAAAATGAGTATGTTATAGGGTAAGGATCTGTTAAAGTGATCACATTAACTAGTCTTGTGTATCTTATGTCACAGGTTCAGAGTCTAGTACAGTAGAAATCCACATATCCAGTGACCAGCGAGAGTCTGAGGACATAAAACCAGACGGCACATCACTGGACAATTCTACAGGCTGATGGTCATGTGACCACCGCTTTTATATTCTTACACCTGTACAGCACAAAAGAACATCATTAAAAGAAACACGATCGGTTACGACGAATGCGTGAAGAAATCAACATATGTGTCACAAATCACTTCAGATCATTTCCAGCATGTTTACATCGCCTTTCAAATTCAATATGAATGAATCAAAATGTAAAATGATTTGGCCATATCTGTCTTTGAAGACTGTTTTGATTCCTTCATGAAAAGACCGTAATGTTTATAAAGTTATTAGGGATGTAACAATATCAAAATCTAAATTTCTAAAATAGAACATTTTTCTAACATTCTCTATGTTAGACCTGGAAGACCCATCGTTTCATACATCATGTGACCGCCATAATATTGAGACGATTTTGCTATCGCGATATTGATAATATCAGCACATATGAATGTAGAAATGTTTGTTGCACATGTTTTACTAGTTTTATACTTCATTAAATATATTCTTTTTAAAACACTTTCTCCTTAGATAAGTGTGTGTAGTTTTAATCATCACAGTCAATATTTATTGCAGTTGTGTTTGGTGATGTATCTGTGATAATCATCAGTGAAATATATAACATTCAATATTTAATCTAAGAGGTCATGACATCAACAGTTTGGCATGTCACATTCAATACAAAAGAATAAAAAAACACCAGTTTGTAATATCAAAATAGAGTGATTTATTTGAACCATCATGTGGTTTGTCTATGAAATGGATTCATGACAAACATGTACAACCCAACTGCCAACATCCAATCACAACACATTTCTCTGTCTGACACAGACAGTTAAGGTCTCTGGTGATGACCGAAATCAGCCAATCACTGCTGGACATTACGCCAACACGTGATCACTTCTAATACAACCAAAAACAAAAAAAACATGAAGGCAAAGCAAATGAGTTTTGTGGCGTTTAAAGATGTGTTGACCAGACAGAATTGAATCCGCTCCATCCCTTTTCGGAGATTTAATATCACATCTGATGTTCATTATTCAATCAAACAGACCGCATCAGATCCAGACGGCCATGACGCTTTAAAGGTTCCAGCAGACAACATTAAACCCATCCTGAAGGGACCGTTCACCCAAACAAAATGAGAATTCTGTCATCATTTAGTCATCTTAAACCTGTTTGAGTTTCTTTCTTCTTCAGAGCACAAAAGAAGATATTTTGAAGAAGGTTGATCATCAAACACTGAACTCTATTGACTACCATTATATAAACACAAAACCACGGAGACATTTCTCAAAATATCTTCTGTTGTGTGTCCCTGAAGAAAGACTCGCATACAGATTTACAACTGCAGGAGAGAGAATAAACGATGAGAGAATTCTCATTTTTTGGGTGAACTGTCCCTCTAAGAAACATCTGACAGTGTTGTCAATGTGACCGAGCGACAAACTTGAGTTTCCCCAGTGCGACTCATTTCACCCGAGCGGATCTACATTTACTCCGCTTCTCACACATAAATATGAGTTTTTATCTGCCGATGCAACAAACGACAGGTTGATTTTGTTTTTATTGTCCCGTCCACAGTGAAATCCCATTGGTCCACAATCCTGCTGACAACGACTGTATAATAAACATCAAGTATACAGGATTGAGTTTAGACAGAAAATTGACTCTCTTCTGGAATCTTCACATGACGTTTGACCGCATGAAGATTCAGACACAACGTGACCGGTCTCCAGTGATCAGTCATGTATCTGTTCCTTTAAACCTCACTGACAAAACCCGGATTTACACATCAATGCTGTTGATGTCGATGAAAACATGGCTGGAATGTTTCTCTCGCTCTCATGAGACCATCTGAGACTTTGTGAGGCGATAAGTCATAACATCAGTTTCCTCCAATAACATGTGCTGCCAACCCAGCAGGCATTACAAAACAAACAAACAAACAACGGTGTCAAGCCTCAAAAAGCCTCATAGAAACATATTTCCACAGTTTATCAAATCTGTGCTGTTATCTAATGTACAACTTTACATTCATTAAATGTACATCCCCTGGGGAGAACACACCTTTATCTTGATATCTGAGGAATGAAACGTATTCAGAAAAGATTTGCTGATGTTCTCGCCAGTAGAACTTTCGTCTCTCTCTCCTCCGCTAAGATTCACATTCATTACAAATCTCTCTCACACAATCAGAGAGAAACCCAAATCCCTCCGAGAGACACCAGTGCTGCCCATCCACACCACACGACTGTGAGAAAAATCATCTTTAATATTCATCCCCATCGTTCGGCCGTCCGGTAATGAACTGACCTGACGCCGGTCACAGAACGCCGAGAGAAGCTGAACGTCACAACAGCACAATCTCTCTCGTCTCGTCCTCTATATTTGGTTCTTCAACATTTGGATTTTTTATCTCCGGGATTCATATATGAAGTTTCAGAACATCAGAAGTCACAGCTGTAAAATCTCACATCTGTCCAGTGTTACTTCCGTAGATCAAGAACACAAACCTGGGAAAACAAAAATCAGAGCTTCGGTATATAATGCACACAAGCAGATCTGAGTGAAAGTGGTTTCAACAGAAGACGTACCGAACCGTCAGACGCGCTCGCTCCAACTTTATCTCCAACACTGTTCCAGCACACTTCAAATATTCCACCGGTTCCTCTGTAGCTGTTCACTAGAGATCCGCTCTGAACATCAAAGCATCCAACACAAATACATCATTATTCGCGGCATTAATAACACGAACCTGCGTCCTCTAGTTTGACGCTTACTTCAGAAGACAACCTACAGCATTCTCAATGTTACTCAATTGATTTTAATTGAATACAATTTCAACTGAACTGAAAGTTAAAATGGGTCTCATACAATATCTTTCTACTGCATATAGAAAACATTCGCCGGATATCCAAATTCACTGTTTTCAGGAAATGGAAAAAACGCTGTACTTGATTCAAAGATTAAATACTGCGTTGTCAAGCACTTTTTGAAACGTTTTATTGCTTAGATATTTCCAAAACCCAGTGACAAACATAAAGCGTGACTAATAATACAAATGCACAGGACAATGCCATATAAGTCGATTAGGATAAAAGCGTCTGCCAAACTGAGCTGGGCGATATATCGTGCGATTCTTATGCTCTCAGTTTCTCAATGAATTACGGTTAAATGCCGCCGCATCCGAAAGCCAGAGGGCGCTCTCGCGCAGGAACTCTGAATATAGGAAACAGAAGAAGAACGATTAGTTCCCGGAAACGCCTGTGGTCGTATTCTATCGCTGTTCTTCAATGATAATAAAGTATATTTATAGTAATGATGTTTGACGGGTGTTGCTTTTCAAATGAACGTTCTAAACGACTCGATCTCGTAGTGATTTTAGGTCGAGCAGTACTTCCTACTGGTCAAAGAGCCGTAGTTCACGGAAGAGCTGCGCAGAAAACACAGACTCGATGTAGACATGTATTATTAGCGTGAATCGCGATATATATCGCCCAGCAGTGCCAAATGCATAAATGTAATAATAATGATTTATGGTGAAAAATAAAAATCAAGAAATATGGCGATACGAGGTTTCAGAAGGACAGCAGCGATTTGAAAACCATTTGTGAGAAATTCGTGCTAAAAGATGAAACCACAACAATGAAATAAATGTTGCAACTCTGATGTGTGTTAATGTGGTACTGACCGCAGTGTCCCAGACGTGCACACATTTATCGAAAGATCCGCTGGCCAGAAACTTTCCATCAGGACTGAAGGCCACGCTGTACACCGGCTCCTGATGTTTAGTCAATGTGTGAATGCAGAGTCCTCTTTCAGCGTTCCATAACCGCACCGTTGAGTCAAAAGATGCGCTGGAGGACACACGTGTCAAGTCCGGTCTGATCAAACTACATCATACTTCACCAGATGAAGAGTTTTGGTAAACGACGTTTTTAACATTTTTCTAAAATCATGTGTTTTATTGTGTTAGTTAGCTGTATTTTTTGAGTTATTGTGGCCTAAATCAAAACAAACCAACTGCAGTTTGATGGATATTAATATGAATGCACAATAAAAAAACGAGTTCTCTCGGTTTGGAACCAAACTCTTTATACATTATTTCAATGCTTATTTTTTACCTGGCCAGCAGAGTATTACACACAGATCCTGCAGGACTCCATTTGATGGTGTAAATCTCTTTACTATGAGCCTGAAGATCGTGCAGACATGAATCCTGCTTCATGCTCCAGATCTGAATCAAGAACATCATCACATTCACACCGGCTTACTGTATTCAGATTGACATTCTTTTCAGCAAATTCACTGAGAAGAATCCAAAAGCTTTTTCTGCCTGACAGAAATAAACTGAACTGCACATCTCTCAACAAAATCACTGCAGCTGAACATTATTTTGACCCTGAACATCCTTCAAGCCTAAATATATCTGCGCTCGAATAAAGGTTTCTTTTGTGAGTTACGAGAAGGATGCCGTAGATGAGATCAAACCTTTAGGGTCATATCATCTGAGCAGGACGCCAGCAGAGTTCCTGATGGATCCCATTTTATAGCGTTGACTTCATTCTGAAAGAGAAGGAAGAGCGTCAGCAGATCGTCTGATCAACGTCACGCACAGATGTATGTGCGTATGCTCACCGTGTGCCCTTGAAAGGTCTTGAGCGGTCGCTCGCTTCCTAGTCGACACACGTGGATGCACATGTCTGTACTGCAGGAGGCAAACGTGGTGTTATTCTGCCAATCCACATCCAGAGCCGGAGCTGCCGAGGACAAGACATGATCGTTTTCAATCATATTTCTCACTTCACGTTTATGAACTTTGAACTCGGACTAAATCAGATGTACTGTATACACACATCTCATCTCCAAAGCCATCTCAAGTCTGAAGGTTCAGGGTCGGCTTACTCACCGGAGTGAAATGGAAACTGTTGTTTGGCTTCACCTGTGTGCGCGTCCCAAATGATTGTCGTCTGCCAGATGAAATCAAAATCACACACAGATGTCAATGAAACTTGAATTATTGTCCACGTGACACGTTTTCTTGGGAGTTTATTGATTTACCTTATCGACTCCAGCGCTCAGAATGCTGTTGCCTTTCTTGTTCCACTTGAGGGCAAATATAGGACCCTTGTGCTGACCCAGTGTCCTACTGAGGTTCCCTAAACAAACACCAGAAACACATGAGCTCTCGCCGCTGGACTTCTTGTGCGTTAGAGAATCATCCGATGTTTACGACTTAAACAATCATCCGATGTTTAAGACTTTTTACGACGGTTTCCATCCAAAGTTGCGAATTTAGCTTATGTGCAAAATTGGAATATCGCATAAAACATTTTCGAATAAGCACCGTTTCCATCCAACTAGTCAACCGTCACTTCCTAATAAACTGCTACTAAATATCAGTAAGAAAAGTAAGAGAAGCCACTGAATATAATTATTTTCATATATAATAATACTTGCGCAAGCAGACGATTACGAAACACAATAAATGCGTTGCTTTTGTGGATGTCTGCTGTTTGGGAAACACAGTCGTGACAGTTCTAAGAGGCAATTACAGAAACACTTGACGACTTTGCTCAGGCATTTAAGAATGACCATCACAACATTTCTGATGCTATGACACAAGATCAGTTCTCTGGTTAGTCAGGTTACGCCGTCTCATAGTGCAGTTACATCACTTTTTGGAGGAATTTATTCGGCAAATGCGTTTCCATCTCCCATTATTCGCATTAAGCCTTTTTTGCAAAAATGAAAAACCACCTCAAGCGAGCGTAAAAACTTTTTGCGAATTAAGGGTTTTTAATTTGAAATTTGTCGTTTCCATCACTCGTTTCTGATGCGAAACTTCAAAATGCGAATAAAACCAGAGTGATGGAAACCCGCTTAGTGTTACAAAGCAGCTGTACATGAAACATATTGACTAGAAGCAAAACATTCAAGTTACACAAGTAAAAACAAAACAAGTGAACACACGCAGGTTCATACACACACACATGCATAAAACACAACCACACACACACACACTCACACAAAAAACACATGCACGCACGCACACAAAAAAACCACACTCACACAAAAAACACATGCACGCACGCACACAAAAAAACCACACACACACAAAAAACACATGCACGCACACACACAAAAAAACCACACTCACACAAAAAACACATGCACGCACACACACAAAAAAACCACACACACACAAAAAACACATGCAC
>NC_079895.1:697920-736567 GCF_024868665.1 Triplophysa rosa | reverse complement strand
CACACACACAAACAAACACACAAAAAAAACACACTCACACAAAAAACACATGCACGCACACACACAAAAAAACCACACACACACAAAAAACACACGTGCACACACAAAAAACACGCACACACACACACAAAACACACACACACACACACACACAAAACACACACACACACACACACACAACACACATACACACACTTAAAGATAAAGGAGAGAGAAACACAGGTGAAATTATACATTTATATATAAAGTCCTACATGTAATAATAAATAAATTAAGCAGAATGTTACATTTTAAAGTAAAAATAATCATTGTAAAGCTGATGTCAGCAGCCACCCCGGTCAGGCAAACAGCGCAAAACAGTATTCAAACGGTTGCTTTTTTCCCCACCATCTTTAGTCCATATTCTTGCGTATCCATCATAAGATCCGGTGGCAAGAAGACTCCCGTCACTCTGCAGACAGAAGAACACATGAGAAGAAGTGTAATGGAGATGAAATGATGACGACTATAAAGACACACTCACGTTCCAGTCTAAAGAGGTGACGTCTTTATTGCTGGGCACGTCTTGTCCTCCCTCTCTGATGCAGTGACGGAGGACCAGCTGAGTGCTGCCGCTTCCGTTCAGACTCCAGATGCGAGCCGTCGAATCTCCAGAGCTGACGCACACACATCACAAATGACTTACACACAGATGATCAACATATGAGCCATGCAACGGCTCGACCTGCAGACGGCAGCAAACACTGATATCACCTGACCTCCTCACACACGCTCAGAGATATTTAAATGCCACAATGGAGCGCTCCGACACGTGCGGTCACTGAGAGTAAAACTCACCCGGAGGCCAGCAGGTCACACACAGGGTTCCAGGCACAGATGAACACCTCGGACTCGTGACCTCGCAACACCGTCGCCCTGCTGGCAGGAATCTGAATCTCACCGTCCACCTCCATCATCTCCACGTAATGATCTCACAATTACAAACACACACACTTTACCCACAATGCAATGCAACGCTTCATTCAATAAGAAAGGGTGAGTTTGAAATGACACATTTTCTCCTCCAGTGTGTTATCGCAAGTGGAATATTATCAGCTGGTGGTTTTCTCTGCGAAATAAATGACTCACTGAGAGCATGAGTGCCGTTCTCTTCGCCGTTGAGCGAGACGTCACCGTTCTTAGCAGCGTGAGACTGTGTAGCTGTAGTGTTGGTCTGCTGATGTCGGGGGACTCGGCTTTTGACGGCCTGTTGTCTGGAATGAACGACGTCTGGTATCACAGCATCAATGAGCGACAGAGACTCAATCGGCCGACCGTCAAACACTGTGCCGTCCTACCAGATCCATCAACAACAATCAAATCAAATACAGTCAACAAGTGACATAAAATAACACATCTTCAGCCTGCGTCTGCAGGTCTGTTGTGAGAGCAAACAACTAAACAAAAGCACAGAAGTGTCTTCTGACATCGTTTGGTGCTGCTGTAAAAGACATGATTTTAAAAAAGACTTATTCAAAACTCATTTGAACTTCTTCCTCACGGCTGAGCCCTCAATGCGTTTACGAATCAAACGTTCATTCAATCAGTCAGCAAATGCATTTATATCTGTGATCCTGGAAGGAAACAGGAAATGACATCACTGCTCATCACCTCATTGATGCTGATCTCTGCCTCCACATACTGAAGTCCTTTCTGGAGAATGGAGATGAGCGCGGCCGGGGGGACCAGAGAGCCGTTGATGTTTGACTGACTGATGTGACTCTCGATGCCAAATGTGAACGCAGAGTGAGAGAAACCTGCAGCGCGCACACACACACACACACACACACACACACACACACACACACACACACACACACACACACACACATCAATGCAACCACCGCACAATGACTCAACTTGAAATGCTTATGAATTTTTCTTACGATTCTTTGCTTATCTCAAGAGCCCATAAACATCTGGTATTAACTATGACAGCTAACCAATAAAAAATACGAGCAAAACAGATAGAATCCCATCTTTAATAATGTGTGATGTGATGTGACCAATGAGTCGTTTCACACGCAGTTATCTGTCAAGCGCTCGTGTCACAGGAGATGTGTTTCAGATGTTTGTTCAGGATTCTCAATCTTTTAGACTCCAAAGCCCATATAATATATATACATAAAATATTCAAAGGCCCCCTCCCGCTCACAAAAACTCACATTTTCTACCCAAGAAAATATTTAAGAGCTTGATAATAACTGGAAAGTGCTTATTTAATATAAAAATAGACAAATAATAAGAAATATCTTGGTTTTTAGTCGATTTAAAGTGTATTTCAATGCTAATTTTGTCTCCGTTTAAATGACTAGTCATCCTGAGGCCCCCTTGGAAGTCAGCTGGGACCCCCTTGTGGGCCACGGCCTCCCTGTTGAGAACCGCTGTGTTAATATATTCACGTGTCAGGAACTGAAGCCACAGATATGATTGGAATAATTCAAGATATTTACCTGACTCCTGCAGATATCTGTACACCAGAAAGTTGACTTCATCACTAGTAATGCTCATCTTAGCTCACCTCACCTCAGAAGATGAGAAACACTCCAGCTCCGGATGAGCCCCGATCTACAGCAGACACAGAAGACATCTTACATCCGTGAAATAACACTACAATCAAACTTCTCATTTCACCTTTTACTTATAAAACAACAAGATTTTCCAGAGGCCTGAATCACATTTCAACAGCTACATCACAACATTCAGCAAGAGCAGAAAACTGAGACGTGAGTCACGTGACACAGATGCTCAACATCAACTATATAAATGTATATACTGTATATATCACGCGTGTAACACACTCCAGCAGCTTCTACATTTCAAAACGGTCAAACTTGATCAAACTCATGATTCTGTGCTTGTCTGGAGACGTCGCTCATGTTCAGAATGAGCTGTCCGTTAATAATTCTCTAGAGTGGATTCATTCATATGAGCAGACGGAACACCGATCCACATATCAGATCAGATCAGATTAAGACCGAGTCGCCAGTTACATCGAAGCTAAACATCTCCGTCCTGAGAATTCAACAACAAATCCCCCAGCAGCCCCAGCGCCTCAGGCTTCCAGCGCTCAGAGATGTTGAACATCCCACACTGACGTCATCCATTCATATCACCAGTACACATCATCACGCAAAACAAAACCATGCTCACATCAGAACTGAGTCATGAAAGTGTTCCGAATGTTAGCGCTGAGATTTCACTTCTGAACTGACGTTGTTGTGTAGTTTAAGTGAAGAGTCAATAACAATCATGTGTGATTAACGACACCATGTGAAACACCCCTCTGCACTAAAGAGTGCACTAAACAGTCAACATACTACAGAGAGAATTTAACAAACAACTGTCCTAATGAACAGCCCTCCATCAATCTGACAGCACTCCAGTGACCTTGAGCTGTACAAACGGATTATTCCGACTCATTTCACTGAATATGTGTGTTTAAACCACACAGTGCTGTCAGAACATCAGAATATAAGCACTTTCTGTTCACAGAACACAACTTAAACTGACTATTTAACGCTTCTGGGGCCCGTTTCAATAAGGAGGTTCAACCAACACAGAGTTCAAATGTGAACGGAGTTGATTTACACCGAGATGCGAAACTTTGAGTTTTTGGTTTCAGAACAGCTGATTTGAGTTAGTTCGATCACCTTGAGTTAAGCGCATGCACCACGGCTATGAAAAGCCTGACTCGGAGTATGAGTGACCTCTCTTTTAGAAACGGGCTTGAGTTACCCCACTTTCTCAGGTTTGACATACCTCACATTCTGAAACGGAAAACCCAGAGTTTCCCTCATTTCAGGGTTAATATACTCAGTGTTTTCACTAAACCTCCTTTCTGAAACGGGCCCCAGGTGAGATTAAAAATGCTTTGCAATGTAACCATAATACTAAATCTAAGTCTTCAAGCCCTGACAAACGTCTTCATGTGCGAATCATCAACCAGCTTCTCAAAACTCATCCTGAAAGCTGAATCTAGAAAACATGCATCTCAACAACATCCATCTACAGCAATCTGAAATGTAAAGTTTAGTATAAGAGTGAGTGGTTTTAAAAGGACTGTTTAAAGTCCCCGTGAACCGGAAGTTGCGATCGTTTTTACTTCCGTATTCTGACGCATTTCCGAGGGAAAAGGAATTTCAAAGGTGAAAATGAGTGGGAGTGGTTTGCGTTTTTCACTGCAAACTGATTGGATGTATAAAAACAGCTGTTGCATTTTGAAATGAAACTGGCAGCAGACTGACAGTTGAAGGGGAGGAGTTTAACGGAGGCTCCACCCAAGCCATCTAGTTTATGTCATTTCAGATGGAAAGTCATTTCAGGGCGGATGTGCATTTTCAGATTTGAATAAATTAATTTTAAAAAGAAAATGACCCACATTGATAAGCTATTTACTAGTATAAACTCTGCAATATTTCATGAAAAATAAGAATAGTCATTTTTAATGTCCCTGGGACTTTAAAGGAATTAGTACAAAGTAACATTTAAGCTACTTACAATTTAAAGCATTTTTTTGGTTTGTTTTTAGTGACATAATACTGATAAAGTTGTACTGACCAGGAGCAATCTGTTAATCCTGAAGCCCTGCTTCCACAAAACCAAGAGAATAAGAAAGAGAAGAGAAACACAGGAGAGTCCACAGAGAGCCTCATTTTCTCCTGGCTGGTCACATCCCACAGAGCAAACAAGACCTAAAGCGGCCATTTTCTCCTGAGCGTCTCCGCTCTCTTGAAATCTGTCTTTGACATGTGGGGAATCAGTAAAGCCCTGCAGTCACCACAGATCATGACACATCATCACAGACCGTCACAATCACCACGGCAACAGGAGACTCTCGTCTTCACTTCAGCGTTTACAGTCAGAATGTAACCAAAACTTCACAAGACACAAAGGCCAGTGATTTGACTACAGCTAGAAGTTCTTAAAAACTCTTCTAAAACTGGTGACGAATATCATTGTAGACATTACACCATGTTAATCAAACCCGTCTGAAACAATGTTGTAAATGCAACAATCCTGTGATGACGTCACAGTATAACACACACACAAGCTCGTGTGTCTGGTGTGTAAAGAGACACAAAACACAGCGACCAACCTGAAGCAACACTTCACGTTTTTATTTCTTCTGTATTTTTAAAAACATGTCAAGAAAAATAAATCTGTTTGTTTTCAGCTGGCCCGAGCATCAGTCATTAATATTTCATCAGAGACTAAATGTAGCTGCTGAATGTTTAAACATCACAAACACAACTGGTATATGTAACTAAAACAATACTATCATTATATTATTCATATTATGACAAGACTAAATCACAAAGTGTACATATATATTTTAAAATGGTGGGCTGTGAGATCATGAAACTCATCTATGACACAATCCACAGGAAAGCCGTTTGAACAAAAAAAGCTATAAAATCTTTGAAACATTTTAGACGTATCGGCAGACAAAACATGACAGAACCGACTATTGGTGTTAAAGAAGTGTTCATGAGGTGTGTTCTGGCTGGATTTGGTTTAAAGTAAAAGCTGAAAGCTTTGCTCGAATCCAGCAGAAAACCCCACGAATGGAACTCTCTCCTTCAATCCTATTAACCATTAACTCAGCGACTCGTAATGATTTACAACCCGCTGCAAATGTAAAGAGAATTATAACGTCTTTGTGACAAGATGTGAGTTTGTACAGCTCTCATTCTCTCTCCAAACCTCCAGATGTCTGTGTTTTCAACCATTTCACAGTCCTGTTCAGACAACGTGGATGAACGTGACCGTGACACACTTCTGAGAAACACACTGAATGTTTATGAGTTTTACTGACATCACAGCTCGATACATGACGGGTATAATGTGCTTTTAACCTGACATTAAAACAATAACTCCCTGTCACACGACCATTTCATAAAAACATATCATGAGCCCATTCCAAACACACACACAAAACCAAAGGCAGTAAATATTGATCACATTGGCCTTTAGTTAACCGAACATATGATTTATGCGCGTCGACTACAGCTGGAGTAAAAACTACAAACGGAGAAAAACATGTACACAGCGCTGTATGAAACAATACACACTCATGACTGGATCTGGATTTAGTTTTTGTGAGATGTGACAGATTTAAAGAGCTATATCAACAGAGAACACAATGAAATCAAAACCTCCAGAAAACACAACACAAGAGCGAGATTCTTCTAAAGACAATACGACTTAACAAAATATGATCTTCAGGGGTTTTATGTTCACATCCAAGCAGATCTGAGATCAGAATGTTGTTTTATACTCACTGATGTCCAAACATAATTCAGTCTGTCAACATGTACTCACCTCATGTTGTTACACACACATGTAATGGCTGGAATACACTACAAGACTTAAAGTCTGCAAGTGTATGATGTCTAGTTTAAAAAAATCTGTTCAGAAGATTTTATGAACGTTTCAGATAGAAACACACTAACTGATCAATCTGCAGACTGGCACAGACTTCCTGCAACAAGTCCAGACTGAAAATCTGAGCAAAATCTGAGCAAAAGTCTTGTAGTGTACTTTTGAGACTGTTTTCAACTGAAAACGCAAAAAATGTACGTGTCTTGGCCATTCGTTTAGACGGAAACGACGTTTTGGGGGACTGAAAACGCAAACTTTTTGAAAACGCCGCCTTTTTCGTTTCCATGTAAACAGCAAGACAGAACTTTCCGATAACGTCACGCGCATGCGTATTAAGATGCGTTCAGATTAAAAGCGACAAAGCATCATGATCCCATTCATTTCAATGGAGAGCTGGCGACTTCCAGCGACACGAGCAGTCGCAACCATTGGCGACCGGATGGGAGTGTCTAGCAACGCGACAAAATTGAGAAATCTTCAACTTCATGCAAATGATGAGCGATTTTCAGAAGCGACAGCCAATAGGAAGATGGTAGAGCTAACATGATTAGTGGACAGCCAATAGGAAGATGGTAGAGCTCAGAGCCATTGAGAGAGAGAGTTCTGCCAACGGAAGTCCAAAACGCTGGAGTGTCACGTGATTCGTGGAGCCTTCAGATAGTTCCAGGAAGTTATGTTTTGGGGGCAGTCGTGGCCTAATGGTTAGAGAGTGGGACTCATGACCAGAAGGTTGCCGGTTGGATTCCCAGGGCCGGCGGGTAACAACTGAGGTGTCCTTGAGCAAGGCACCTTACCCCTACTTGCTCCCCGGGCGCTGCAGTGATAGCTGCCCACTGCTCCGGGTGTACGTGTGTTCACCACTTCCTGTGCGTGTGGTCACTACTCTCTGGATGGGTTAAATGCAGAGGTCACATTTCGTTGCCTTGTACTTGTACATGTGCAATGACAATAAATTGAATCTAAATCTAAAATGTTTTCTCTTTAAATGCTTTACTTCTTTCATTTTTTTATTCATTAAACGGCTTTCGTCTTTAAATGGGTTAGAAGTTTACCTCGGTTGTTCTGTTTAGTAGCAGCTCCATGCTTTACTAGTAACTTCCGGGAACTATTGAGAGCCTCCGTGAACCGCCATTACTGTGAAAAAAACTGTTCCATTGGAGTCAACGGAGTTGACGCGACTCTCTCTCTCAATGGCTCTGGTAGAGCTAACGTGATTAGTGGATGTCGTCACTCAGGCAACCACTAGTGGGAACGCTATGGAGTTTAAATGGACCCAAAACTCACGCGCATGGAATCCGCGCGCGCACGCGCGATGCAAACGTGCATAATGATAACCACGCGCAGAAAGCTGCTCCGCGAGGGCGCATTTAAACTCCACGAGCGAGCAGAACAGTATCCACAAGCGGAAAAGAATCCTCGCGCGGGCGCATTTCTGCTCTGCGAGCAAAAACTCAGTCCGAGAGCAGAGGCTTTGACGAGCGCGCGCGCGATTCTCTCTATGCTCTCGCAACTGCTCAACACTTGCTCGCTCGTTGAGTTGACTTCTGAGACTTTGGAGGCGGGACAATGGCAGACTTCTCTGATCCTTTGATTGGTCACTTTTAACATGCACTCACCTACAGTCTCCGACATGTATCTTACCCGTTGTACAGACGTCTTAATTTGGCATAACACGATACTTTTTTCCGTTTTTAAACTTAACACTGGGTTACAGTGTTATGTATGCCCTTGGCTTTGGATTTACATATTTGGCATCTTGACAGGAAGTTAGAAATAAATAGTTTGGTATGTGTATTCATAATTGCTTTTGTATTGTTAATCATTTTCATGAAATTGTTATAAAATGAGAATTAATAAATGGCTACAACAGTATAACTCAAAGCACAAGTTATTATAAATTACAACATGATGTACTCTCTAAAATTTAATTTAATAATAATTTATTTGTTTTGCTTTATTTGTTTTGAAAATATTAAAACGGGCTATGCCAGTAAACAGATATTAGATTTAATGACTACAGGAGACATTTAATTATATTATTATAGTATGTTTTAAATAGGTCATACATGAATGTAAGTTTAACTGCTATATTATATAGCATATTTTTTGTTGACAGATGTAAGAAATCACAATGTCACTTGTTAAAACACTAACACAGCTAAGGCAAGGTAATACACTAATCATTCTGTAGTAAGACATGTAATCTGTAGGTGACTGCATGTTAAAAGTGACCAATCAAAGGATCGGAGAAGTCTGCCATTGTCCCGCCTCCAAAGTCTCAGAAGTCAACTCAACGAGCGAGCAAGTGTTGAGCAGTTGCGAGAGCATAGAGAGAATCGCGCGCGCGCTCGTCAAAGCCTCTGCTCTCGGACTGAGTTTTTGCTCGCGGAGCAGAAATGCGCCCGCGCGAGGATTCTTTTCCGCTTGCGGATACTGTTCTGCTCGCTCGCGGAGTTTAAATGCGCCCTCGCGGAGCAGCTTTCCGCGCGTGGTTATCATTATGCGCGTTTGCATCGCGCGTGCGCGCGCGGATTCCATGCGCGTGAGTTTAGGGTCCATTTAAACTCCATACACGTCCCGTTTCTTTACACAACAACATCGCCATCCACTGGCCTGGCGTGCATACTACAGCATTTTATCCGTTATCCTGGATCCGTGTAAATGCAGACCGTTTTAATAACGCTGTCATGTGTACGTGAAACTTTTCAAAAACGCAAAGGAAAAACTTTTCCGTTTTTTAATCGTATAAACGTGGCCTTAGTCTTTAGCAGTCACTGTTTCTGTGAAATACAAAAGGAGTGTGTGTTCATGTTTGTATATCCCGGTGGGGACCTAAACCTGAATACACGCCAACACATGGGGACTCGTGTCTCTGTGTGTGTGTGTGTTCATGTTTGTATATCCCGGTGGGGACCTAAACCTGAATACACACCAACACATGGGGACTCGTGTCACTGTGGGGACCACAATTGAGGTCCTCATGGGCAAAAAAGCTTATAAATTGTACAGAACAATATTTTTTAAAAATGCAAAAAGTGTTCTATCTTTAGGTTTAGGGGATAAAACATACAGTTTGTACAGTATAAAAAACATTACGCCTATGGACTGTCCCCACGGAGATAATAAACCAGACGTGTGTGTGCGCGCGTGTGTACAGTGTGATACAGTAACAGGCTGAGCAGTTATGTTTGAAGCTTTCTCTAAACTTGAAAGGTACAGAGCAACTATTTAACTCCTCGTGGTACTAAAGCTACGCGCGCGCACACAGACAGAAATACACGTCAGAATGATTTATCACTACAGTACGAGCGGAGTGAATGTGAGCGAGTGATAGAAGTGTGAAGAATGGAGTAGTGAACGTGATCTTCCCCTCCCCCACCCAACGCGTCCTCAAACATGTGCTGTTTCATCTCTCATCATCTATTATTATATTAAACACCACAAATCAGCGTCGTCCAAACTCAAATCACCGAAATCACTCTTTAAAGTGTCCATTCCATCAGCGAAAAGAAGACTTTTAGCGTTTAAAGGCGCGTGGGAAAGTTGCATTAACCCACATACAGTCATTTGAACGCGCGTGCCCGCCGCCAGCAGCACACATCACATTATATCGCATTATAAAACATTCGTTTCCATTACAAACACGTCACGGGTCTGTGTGAGAGCACAACTTACCTTCACAAGTGAGTCTTTGCTTCTCTTTCACTTCCAGCAGGAAATAAATCCTCAACTTTAGGGATCAAACTGCGACTTCACAGCCATTTCCACGCGACGCGACGCCACCGTGTGTGTCCGAGTTTAAATGTCGATCATGTCTGCGTTTACACAAGTTTCCTGTGAGTGTGTGTGATTCTCACAGAATACAGCCTCAGAGGAGGACACACACACACACACACACACACACACACACACTTACTCCAGCAGAGAGAGAGAGCGCGAGACGGGATGTGTTTCAACTCTAGTGAGTTGTCTGTCAAGAATACTCTGATCCTAATATCATACTTCTCGTGCTGTTTTGTATTATAAAGTGTTTTTTTAACATCATCATTTGTCAAAATTTGCAATATACTCGAAAATACATTCAAATACACTACACAGAGCACCTGCAGTATGGCTGAAGTGTACTAGATAGGGTGTATTGTGGTTTTCTGTGGCTTGGCAATGTAGTCTGTGTGGTTGTGAAATTGTTTAATGGTTTGTTTTATTTGATTTACAAACCTATGTTGAAAGCTTAGGCAAAATAGTCTGGGAGAAGCTTTTTTCCCCAGGCCATCAGGCTCCTAAACTCATTACATCATTGACCTCACTCCTTGTACTCTTAAAGGGACAGTTCGCCCAAAAATGAAAATTCTGTCATCTTCCACTCACCTTCGAGTTGTTCCAAATGTGTCTAAATGTCTTTGTTCTGATGAACACAGAGAAAGATATTTGGAAGAATGCTTATAACCAAACAGATCTCAACACCCATTGACTCCCATAGTAGGAAAAAAACAATGGTAGTCAAAAGTGCCCCAGAACTGTTTGCTGTCCTACATTCTTCAAAATATCTTCTTTTGTGTTCAACAGAACAAAGAAAATGAGAACGTATTTTTCCTACTATGGGAGTCAATGGGGGGCAAGATCTGTTTGGTTACAAGCATTCTTCCAAATATCTTTTTCTCTGTGTTCATCAGAAAAAAGACATTTATACACATTTGGAACAACTCGAAGGTGAGTAAATGATGACAGAATTTTCATTTTTGGGTGAACTGTCCCTTTAAGAACATTCAACATTCAGCATAGTGACTTTGCTACTTGCACGCAGCACTGACGGCTTTATTTTTGTTGCTGCTAAGTCACCACCTCAAGTTTCTGTCTGTTTGCAGATTCTCTTGCAAATTCCTGTTCATGTAAATATTTACAGTTTATCATAGACTATATATACCTTTAACTTGTTATTGTTTATATTTTCCTTTTGTGTTGTATTTTTATAATAATTACACTGTCTTTGGAGCTGACCTGACCTACATTTCACTGCTGGATGTATATTCTCTATATAACTGTGTATGTGACAAATAAAAATCTTGAATCTTGAAAATAGTTACAGTCATCAGAATAATAATGCTTTACTATAATGAAAAATATGTTTGTGGTTTTCATTTCCATCCTATTAAATTGTGCTCATATTTAATTAAAGAAAATACCAATTTAATTGGGTTTGCTTTTGTCTAGTTCATCTCGTGGGGAAATGATTTTAAATGAATTGCATTGCCTTTAAATGATCAAATGCTGTCTATGTAGGCAGCACACTGAGTTTGGGAAACACAGCCAGAGAAAACGGGGGAGGGGTGTGTGGGGGGTGTTGCACTTTGTGACCCACAACGGAAAAATGAGCAGCTGACCTTAAACAACATCAACAACAGAAAACCTTCAAGGCAAAACACATCCACTGTGAAATAACACACAGTACTCATCGCCACCCACTCCTTAACCGTTCCCCACAGAACACTCACATTCAGAATATCTCCGGCAAACACAGAATCTTAGTTTATGGCCGGAAATCAATTCATAACATCCTAGAAACTTTTCTAACGGTTGCTTAGCTCGTGCTACTTAATAACCACAAACTAAAGTGTTGAGAGAGGTGTTTGTGTAGCAGTCTCACACTGTGAGCAGATGAAATGAGATAAAAGTGATCTCTTTGTGTAACAGGCCTTTTATTTTTATGTAATGTTGCACCAGGTATTCATTCTTACAGTGTAATTTCATTATTCTAAAATCCTGCCCTAAAGAATTATTAAAAACCACATATGAAATGTGCTCTGGCTGAGAGTGATCAAATGACTTTTGACTCTTTTCTGCCTTGTAAAGACACGTGGTGTTATTTTCTAGTTGTTAAAGTCTCTGAACATTCTTGCAACCAGAAATGGCACAAAAAAATATAGACGGGAAGCTGTTTAATGCAGCATTTTGTTTTATTTATCTTACATTTGAACTGCAATCAATAATCAATAATATGAATATACATTAAAGTTTGGTTGTGTTTCATCATGTATAATAACAAAATCATTTCGAAATGATGATTTTCATTGCACGCGTGTCAGTGGAAAACTCGCGAGCTTGTAGTTTTTATGACGCAACGTCACCACAGACACGGCTCCCCTCCCCACCCCCGTTTTTTGCTCCTGTCTGGTCACACAGTGTCTGATGAATTCTCCTTTCGTCCTGCACAGTCACTCACATTTGAAAAGTAAATAACGCGTTGACATCATACAGTAGTACATTAGAGTGACACATTCCATTGAGAACCGTAAGTACTGATGTATCAGGGCACGTGGATATAGTGTCAGTGCCGAAAGTAAATAAAAACAATCACAACAACTTTCTTAATGATGACCTTTTCTATACAAACGATTTATAATCAAAATGAAGACATTAATTCCGATAGTGATGAAAGACTGGCGAGATTGCATTAAAACTGGATTTTTGCATTTAATTCTAGAAATAAGTTAATTAAATTAAATCAAGAAGAAATATTTCAGATTCTGCAAAAGTGTTAGTTAACTTGGGGGAGAGCTATTCTTGCGATTCAAATGGGAAATGTGCACATCATTTAGTAGGTTTATGGTAGGAGAAAAAAAAAACGCCCCTCCTCTCCTGTGAGGGTCATGTGACCTCTCGTGCTGTGGGGGAAGGGCACGTTGTCAATCATCTGCTGGAGAAGTTCTAGATCCCAGCCCAGGGGTTCATTTGACACACTTACCTGCTGATTGTGTGAGATCCACGAGAGCCAGAGAATTTGTGTCCTACAGGTCGAAAATTGCCCGCTGAACTGACTTATATGGAGAGGATTCGTGTAGTTTGGTTACACCTCATTTACCCTCCCCATCGCTACGTTTATTATCAGCACAGTATATAAACAGACCAGAATCAAAGTTGTCAAACTTTACGACCAACACTCAACCATACAGATTTTGCACTTTCATAGACACATAAGAGTGGGTACTGTCTTGAGGCCACGTGCAATCTCATCTTTACTTCTTGACGACGTCTGGGCTCGTGAATGAATCGCAAATCGTTCTTTTGTTGAACTCGGACTGAATCGTTTGAAATCACTCGACTCACGAGTCCACTGAATCATCGGCCTGACACTTCAACTCGAACGGAGCAATATCGCCCGAAAACATGATTCAGCGAAAACTGTAAAGATAAATTAATTCGTTTTTTTCGCGATCGTAACGCTGGTGCATTGAGTGAAGAAGATTAGTAATAATATTATTCACAATCACAAAAATGTGTTTGCTACATGTCCTGGACCAGATCAGGTAGCCAATCAGACACGCGCCTTGCTCCGTCGCCCAATCAGATACTGTGTGGTATTTTGGCGCAATTCTTCTGTCGCTTTTTAGAACAGAACTAGAAGCCGTACATCAGTCAAATGTACGTGATCATCTGATTTTGTGATTTCCTTCATCCTCAAAAATCATGACATTAAAGTCCCAGCGAAATTAAACGCAAGCCACGCCCACTAATTTTCTCCTTTGAAATTCCTTTTCCCTCGGAAATGCGTCAGAATACGGAAGTAAAAACGATCACAACTTCCGGTTCACGGGGACTTTAAACAGTCCTTTTAAAACCACTCACTCTTATACTAAACTTTACATTTCAGATTGCTGTAGATGGATGTTGTTGAGATGCATGTTTTCTAGATTCAGCTTTCAGGATGAGTTTTGAGAAGCTGGTTGATGATTCGCACATGAAGACGTTTGTCAGGGCTTGAAGACTTAGATTTAGTATTATGGTTACATTGCAAAGCATTTTTAATCTCACCCGAAGCATTAAATAGTCAGTTAAGTTGTGTTCTGTGGTTTAAACACACCCGTCTATTTCTAGAGACATTATTCAGTGAAATGAGTCCGAATAATCAGTTTGTACATGTATTTCTTTAGCTCAAGATCACTAGAGTGCTGTTAGATTGATGGAGGGCTGTTTAGGACAGTTGTTTGTTAAATTCTCTTTACATTTGCAGCGGGTTGTAAATCATTACGAGTCGCTGAGTTAATGGTTAATAGGATTGAAGGAGAGAGTTCCATTCGTGGGGTTTTCTGCTGGATTCGAGCAAAGCTTTCAGCTTTTACTTTAAACCAAATCCAGCCAGAACACACCTCATGAACACTTCTTTAACACCAATAGTCGGTTCTGTCATGTTTTGTCTGCCGATACGTCTAAAATGTTTCAAAGATTTTATAGCTTTTTTTGTTCAAACGGCTTTCCTGTGGATTGTGTCATAGATGAGTTTCATGATCTCACAGCCCACCATTTTAAAATATATATGTACACTTTGTGATTTAGTCTTGTCATAATATGAATAATATAATGATAGTATTGTTTTAGTTACATATACCAGTTGTGTTTGTGATGTTTAAACATTCAGCAGCTACATTTAGTCTCTGATGAAATATTAATGACTGATGCTCGGGCCAGCTGAAAACAAACAGATTTATTTTTCTTGACATGTTTTTAAAAATACAGAAGAAATAAAAACGTGAAGTGTTGCTTCAGGTTGGTCGCTGTGTTTTGTGTCTCTTTACACACCAGACACACGAGCTTGTGTGTGTGTTATACTGTGACGTCATCACAGGATTGTTGCATTTACAACATTGTTTCAGACGGGTTTGATTAACATGGTGTAATGTCTACAATGATATTCGTCACCAGTTTTAGAAGAGTTTTTAAGAACTTCTAGCTGTAGTCAAATCACTGGCCTTTGTGTCTTGTGAAGTTTTGGTTACATTCTGACTGTAAACGCTGAAGTGAAGACGAGAGTCTCCTGTTGCCGTGGTGATTGTGACGGTCTGTGATGATGTGTCATGATCTGTGGTGACTGCAGGGCTTTACTGATTCCCCACATGTCAAAGACAGATTTCAAGAGAGCGGAGACGCTCAGGAGAAAATGGCCGCTTTAGGTCTTGTTTGCTCTGTGGGATGTGACCAGCCAGGAGAAAATGAGGCTCTCTGTGGACTCTCCTGTGTTTCTCTTCTCTTTCTTATTCTCTTGGTTTTGTGGAAGCAGGGCTTCAGGATTAACAGATTGCTCCTGGTCAGTACAACTTTATCAGTATTATGTCACTAAAAACAAACCAAAAAAATGCTTTAAATTGTAAGTAGCTTAAATGTTACTTTGTACTAATTCCTTTAAAGTCCCAGGGACATTAAAAATGACTATTCTTATTTTTCATGAAATATTGCAGAGTTTATACTAGTAAATAGCTTATCAATGTGGGTCATTTTCTTTTTAAAATTAATTTATTCAAATCTGAAAATGCACATCCGCCCTGAAATGACTTTCCATCTGAAATGACATAAACTAGATGGCTTGGGTGGAGCCTCCGTTAAACTCCTCCCCTTCAACTGTCAGTCTGCTGCCAGTTTCATTTCAAAATGCAACGGCTCTTTTTACACATCCAATCAATTCGCAGGGAAAAACGCAAGCCACTCCCACTCATTTTCTTCTTTGAAATTCCTTTCCCCTCGGAAATGCGTCAGAATACGGAAGTAAAAACGATCGCAACTTCCGGTTCACGGGACTTTAAATACGCAACGAGCCCATCGTGTTTTGTGTTGTGATTAAATGTTACCTGCTGCCGAGAGCATAACACAGAGATTGAGACGATATTTAAAGCAGAATGATCAATATTACACCATCATGTCGTGATAATAATCCTCGTTGGGCCTAAATTATGCGGTTTTTGGTAAGTAATAGTAAGTGTCAATGTTTAATTTTAAAAAGTTTACTTTTTGAGTGACTGCATTAATACTTTTACATGTAGTGAATGAGATGTTGAACTTTGCCACTGTAGTGTGGACTTGTTTATGCTTAATTAAATATAGTTTCCATTACAGACAGCTGTCAGACAGGTCAAGATCTTGTGTCCTCTGTGACCTAAGGGATGGGTTTTCACTTCTCTGGTAAAATAGATATAAGACTTAAATGCTTTTATTGCATGTTTGTTTCCATTCACGTTTTTTAACTGTTCATTGGACATATTTGCCATCTCCTGGTCTTTATGTTTTAACGTGTCTTTTTCTTTAGCGTGTGTGTAAAGAGCTCTGAGAGGACACACAGATTGCATCATGCTAGATGAATACTGGCAACTGCTGGTTGCTATGGAAATCAGCACATCTTTAGCTTTTCACTCATTAGCGGGCCTCAAAAACAAACAAAACAATGAAAAAGTGAGCTTTAATCCATATGCCAAAGATTGTACAGTCTTGTTGTAAATTATTCTGTCAAAATAAATGAGAATATGCAGATCAACACACAAATATACACACATCTACAAGCGTATTTAACAGATCGCGGGTGCTGATGGGAAAATGACTTTTAATTTTCCTGACGGGCGAACAAACTGTTGATTTACATTTAGATATTTTATCATTTTTCTATATTACAAATTAACCTCCGTGTAACCAGTCGGAATTATACTGTAATATGAGTTTCCTAGGTAAAGATGTCACACAAACGCCATCTGATGTCATGTTTACCACTGGGAAGGCTTTAGGCTTTCCTGTGGCTCAGTGGTTAGAGCGTCTGCCAAATGCATAAATGTGATTAAATTCGAAGAGGGCATTCATGTGCAATTTTTACCTAGGAAACTAATATATTCCTAATCCTGAAAGGCAGCATTAAAAACGAGACTTTTATGCACAAGTCTTGCACACTGAGAGAATGCTGACATCAGGTTGAGGGGTTTCTCCTTTATCATTTAATGTGTTTTATTTCACATGTGAAAGGTACATTTACCATGCAATCAAACAGGAAAATTCGAAGTGTTTTACACAGTGTTGCAGTGATTATTATCAATGATTTATCCGTGCACACCATTATTATTTTTAAATTCGTTTGCACTTGTAATCTTTAGTCGAATACGCTGCTCCTCTCCCCCTCTCAACAACAACTCTTCACCACATGACGTCAGCAACATAAAAGAGGCCAGGCATTTTTACCCCCCCCCTCCAGGCCCAACTTACAACAAACCAATCACAAAGGGAAGGGCAAAATAAAGCCCCGCCCTACAGTGGTTCTCATTTCAGAAGCCGTTTCACTCGGATACACGTCACGATACGGAAAAGAAGTCAATCGCAACTTCCCTTTCATGGTGACTTTAAGGTGTTATTGGAAATGATCCAAGTATATTGTAATGTTTATGTTTTACCATCTTTATTTAATTATATTTGAGTTGGGGGTCTACATCATCGTTTTGCCTTATGAGTCACACTGGTTGAACTCGCTCTGCCTCCTTACACTCCCATTTCAAAGAAAGACAACATTTATTATAGATGCTAAATCTTACAGCACCAACTGTCCGGTTTCACAAACACGGCTCTAATTATAATGCTTGTTTAAGATGTGACTTGTACTGACATATCTAAAAATATATCAATGCTGTTGTTATGTCTTAGGACAAAAACAACGGGACACGAGAAGTTAACACACAGCACAGTGAAGTTTTACACACACACACAACAGGAAAGAAAAGTAAAAACACCTCACGGGATCTTTTCCAGGAAGTTGCTTTTAACTTTGATAGACATGAAGTCCGAAACTTTGTTCATGAATGTGTGGCCTACATTCTTGGCAAATGTACAATATAATAATTATGAGTGAACATTCACTCTCATGTTATATCTAACCTGTATGAGTTTCTTTCTTCAGCAAAACACAAAAGAAGATATTTTGAAGAATGCTGAGAACCCCATTAACTTCCATGTTCATTGTATAAATACAAAACAAAAAAGAAGATGGATTGGTTTGCGTCAGACTCAGGTCTGTTGTTTTACTAACACATGAAGACACACACGTGTCAGATAGCCACACTATGCCTAGTTTTACTTTTAAGTCCGATACCTTTCAAAATGTATAATGTTTTTAAAAATCTGTCATAATGAAACCATTATAATAAATAATCATTAGTTTTATGCTGCAGAAATGAAAGTTTGTGGCACACCGCCATCTAGTGGTCATTACAGATATGGACTGGATTTATCTTCGTCCTAAACACATATTTCTTGCGTATTTAACTGTGAAAAGAAGGTTTGGACACAACTGAACTTTTTTATTGTGTGTTATTATAAGATGTATATGCTGGAAACTTGTTTTTCTTTAGTATGCAGCACAAATAAAACGTTAGCATTAGAGAATAATGTATTTAATCAGCACAGTTTCTGTTGTCTACTACACAATGCATTTCAAGCTTTGAATTATAAACATTTACATCGAAAGCCTTTCCATCATACGATCATGAGTAACACGTCTAGTGTGTCTGTTTGACAGGTAATGTGTAGTTATATACAGAGTTGACTGGAAATGCCATAGAACAATGAAACACTGTTATCACACCAGTGTATGTGAATGAGCTGCTGACCACACTCTTAAAACAGCTAATACTGGAAAATCTCTTGCGATTTCACCATCTGAAGAGAAATTGTGGTTTCAGTCTGTGCAGGGAAACTCTTTTTTTATTCAACTTTGTGGTCATTCATGGCCAGAAATAGATTGTGTTTCCTTCACAAAGCTGCATTGATCAAGTGCTTCCGATGTTATTAGTTTAAAGTACTTTTTCCAAATCATAAGTCTTTTCCTACTTGGTGTTATTCGGAGAGTAAATATTTTCAAGGTGGATGGTGATAAAAAGTACAAGAACAATGAATAAGGCAGAATGGTCACATCAAGATGCACATGTTAGAATATTATTTATGGTCTTCTCATCCGCCTATATGATTTAGGAGTTAGTAATTGGATGGTTTTATGGATCAAAGAATTTTTAAAAGATCGACCTCAGTGTGTTCACATTAATAATGTCATGTCAGATCGCTTGGTTTTAAATACTTGAGTACCGCAGGGGTGTGTATTGTCCCCATTGCTGTTTTCTGTATACATTAATGAACTGCGATGTGATGACAAGAACCTCTCCCTCATAAAGTATGCTGATGACATGGCATTGGATTACTGTCAGGAAGAAAGGAATTGCTCTTCATGTTTTAAATATATTGATGGTATTATACGTTGGTTTGATAGCAGCTTTTTACATCTTAATATAGGAAAGACAAAAGAACTAGTTTAAGCAGTCAAACAAGAACACTGTGTCCAGGGCCTGTATTTAAACCAGTTGACATAAAAGGAAAAATTGTAGAACAGGTTTCCAATTTTAAATATTTAGGTACAATAATGGATAATAAGATTAACTTTGAACCTAACGTAGAGTCCATTCACAAGAAGGCAAGACAATGCCTTGGTCTTCTCAGGAAACTGAGGAGCTTTAAAATTACTACACGCACCCTGACTATGGTATATAGATCAATGATTGAGAGTATCCTTACATATAATATTGTCTCATGGTATGGTAATCTAACAGTCAAACAGAAAAATAAACTATCACAAATAATAAATCAGGCAAGTGAGATAACTGGAGACAAACAACAGTCAATACAATGTTTATTTGATTGTTTTATGGAGATCACACCCATCCTCGAAATGCTTCCATCTGGGCATAGATTTAAAAACCCTTTGGCTAGCAGAAATGTATATAAAAAATCATTTGTTCCAATGGCAGTAATTTTAAACCGTATAATTTCTTAAAGTGATGTGTGTATTTTATATATAGAATTTTTTTTTCTGGAAATTTGATTGAGTTGTCTGATTTTATCTAATTTTGTGTTTGTGGAGTCATGTGTACTGTTTATGTCTATGTACTGTACCGTGTCAAAGATAATTTTCTGCTCTGTGACAAACAGAATGGACAATAAAGTTAATCTAATCTAATCTAAACTAATCTAATCTAATCTAATCTAATCTAAAATGATCTGTGTTTAGAAGTGCAATGACAGTGAGTAAAGGTTTCTACACATTCATTTGTCTTATAGGCATTAGTTTTAATATTATAACACTCTTTCTCAATGTTTGTGCTCAGAACTACCTTACACACAATTAGTAAGAGTTAATGTCCAGGCAGCCGGTTGTTATGGCAGAACTAAGGGTCTTTTGTTATTTCATGATAACAGCCGGCTGCTTGTACATTATCCCGCTTATTACACGCCTACTTGCCACATGAGAAAAAAACTGGAGATGAAATGTGAATCTGAAATATTTGATTAGCACATTTTTACTGAATACAGACCTTCTGTGAGGAAAAGCCCTTTGCTTTCGGTTTTAAGGTAAGAAACGACGTTCAAATGTCACGAACAGGCAATTTGGTCGAATCATTTGTAAATATAATGTCATATATGTGATTAAAAGACATTTATATTTCATTTGTAATTTTTTTTTTGCTGCATCCGGGTTACCATGTGTTATTAGTTTTGAGCGGTTGTTATCTGGGAATAACGAACCTGCAAATGTCGCGACTGGCCAATCAGAATCAAGCTTTCCAACCAGCCGTGTGATAATGTTTTTTTGTAACATAATTAACATTTTAAACATTGATGTCAGTTATTATCTGAGAGATAAACATCGTAATTTTGTATGAACTCAATTTAACGCTTTCGTGCATGACTTCATAAGAACCTCAGTAGGATTAGGGCATGTAAAACAAGAGTTGATTTTTGAGGAGATGCTGTCGCTGTGTGTGTGATGTTTTCCAGAGTCTGATGAAGTGGAGCTGAAGATGTTAAATCAGAACTCGTCCTCTAGAGGGAGCCCACGAGCTCAGCATGATAACACAGCCATGAACACGAGAGAGACTGGTTTATTTCACAGATGTCAGGAACACGGCGTAGTTTCCCGAGGGAGGGAACTTTCCAATCATCAAAACTAGCAATTACAACCTCCTAATGTTTATACAATGATGAATGAAAACATGTACAGTTGACACTTTAACCCCTCAATGTTCAAACCAAATCTACGCCCATGAGCGGCATGAGATTTACTCTTCACATTTTCCTAATGATACACATGTTGAGTTTGAGGCCATCTTCTTCTACCTCACACTTAAATGTTTCGTGCAGGTATTGCCTTTCTTTCTCTCTGCTGTGCTTCATCTGGTTTCATGGATCACATTGACGTGTGCAGTTTGATATATATCAGCTGGAAGAATGATGTGCTCAGTTTTCTCATGTGGTGGTGTTGTTTTTCAGTCTTTGATGGATGAGACGGGTGTGCAGGTGAGAAACAATGAGCCCACCTGCAGGTGCTGGGTCACATGATCAAAGCTTCTTGTGTTTGAATATGGGTGGGAATCTGATGCCAGGAGACTTCTGAACAACACGAGAGAGAAAACGTGAGGGTGAGTGTGTGTGTGTGTTCATGTTTGTATATCCCGGTGGGGACCTAAACCTGAATACACACCAACACATGGGGACTCGTGTCACTGTGGGGACCAAAATTGAGGTCCTCATGGGCACAAAAGCTTATAAATTGTACAGAACAATATTTTTTACAAATCTAAAAATGCAAAAAGTGTTCTATGATCTTTAGGTTTAGGGATAGGGTTAGGGATAGGGGATAGAATATACAGTTTGTACAGTATAAAAACATTACGCCGATGGACTGTCCCCACGGAGATAATAAACCGTGTGTGTGTGTGTGTGTGTGCGTGTAATACTGTAATGTACACGTGTTCATTCATCTGATTTGATTGTGTAGTGTAGACAAACAGGTTATAAAAGAGGATAAACAATGGTAAGTTGTGAGCTATTTCAGTAGGATTGTGTCATGATGAATCTTCAGTCTTGGATCTGTGTTTGAACTTGAAGATGTTTACAGGTGCACATCCACACTGACTCTCAACAGTCATGACCTTCTGGACGTGAAGATTGTTTGCTGTGTTTGTGTGGTGTTGTCAAATGATTTCACTTCTTTAGAATGCAGAATGATAGTATCATAGCTCACGTTAAAACTCAGAATATGGCGCTTAAGTTATTGGTCAAATGTGAATGAACATTCTGTGACTGGAGTGAGATGAATTCCAGATGCTTAGAAACGTCTGACAGCGAGTGAAGGAGGGCCGATAGGTTAACCGTCCTCCAGAAGTGGAACTGCCACAGAAATGGGGTCAACGTGGACATGAGGGATTGATTTATGTCTTCTGAGGATTTCAACTGTGTGCTATTATTATTAGTTTTTGTCTTTTACTTCATTTGATGTGCAGATGTCAGGGTTTTTCCCTCAATGACAATAATTTGCAGGTTATTGAAAGTATTGTGGATGATTTTGTTGAAAGTTCAACATTCCAGGTTTCAATTACAGCTCCACTTAACAGATCCATTAAGTACTTTTGAAGTTGTTATGGGTCTAAACAAACACAGTTATTTGAACGTCTTGAATGTTTTTCTGTCTGAAAGTATCTTTAACTCTATATTGTTGTATAAACAGTGAGTTAAGGTCATGGGCTTCAGACGGATTCTGTGAAGACTCTTAAAGTTGATCTGCTCTTCCAAATGAATCAGTATATTCATAAATAATGTAGGCGCTGGCGCTCTGACACAGTGACTCAAAACAAAACAATAAATAAGTTTTGTTTGACACGAGTGAGTTTTGATCTGAATGTCAGCAGGTGTGAGGCATTAAAAAAAACTGTTTAGGGTGATCTGATGTGATGTGAATGTTGTCATTTTTACAGCCCTTAAAGGGACAGTTCACCCAAAACTGAAAATTCTGCCATCGTTTACTCACCCTCGAGTCGTTCCAAATGTGTCTAAATGTCTTTGTTCTGATGAACACCGAGAAAAAGATATTTGGAAGAATGCTTGTAACCAAACAGTCCTTGGACCCCATTGACTCCCGTAGCAGGAAAATAACTTGATCATTTCTTTGTTGTGTTGAACACAGAGAAAGATATTTGGAATAATGTAGGAAAGCAAACAGTTCTGGGGCACTTTTGACCACCATACTATAGTAGTCAATGGGGTCCAAGAACTGTTTGGTTACAAGCATTCTTCCAAATATCTTTTTCTCGGTGTTCGTCTGAACAAAGACATTTAGACACATTTGGAACGACTCGAGGGTGAGTAAATGATGACAGAATTTTCATTTTTGGGTGAAGTGTCCCTTTAAATGTAGACACTAAAAGCATGATGGGATACGACTTGCTGACATGAGAGCTCAAGACCATTTGGTTTAGAATAAGCAGAACCTTTTGTTCTGGTCTTTGTTTAATGTGAGTTATGTGTGAACACTCCCCGTGTGATATCTACATAAAATATGTGATTTTACATGTTCATTGAATTCTTTTAAAATGATCATTTCAGAATCACTGAAAACATAATTTGAGCTTTTGTTTGTTTAGATTTCTATTCCGTGATAGGACAATGAGCTCTTTGTGATTTCTCCTCTGTCTGCAGTGGTGACGTTGGGCACCTCAGATTCGACTTCATGATTTCAAGAGTGATTTGTTTCATTACAGAGAGCGGGCTCATAATGTCATTCCACACAGAACAAATGCTTTCATATTCAGAGAAGTAAACAGTAGGTGTCAGGGTCATTACCGCAGACACAAGCCAGATCTCTCCAGCTTCACCTAAATAAACATGGTAACTGGGCCGTGACGTTCAGTTGAAGTGTCGAGCGCCGGTGGAGGTGTGAGAACGTCCAGCGAGAGCATACTTTTAAACATCACACAGACATTTTCAGTCTTCAGAATGGATCAGGTCTTGTTTAGAGTATTTATATAACATGAACATTAGATTCTGACACTTGATGATTCCCACGAGAATGAATACTATAGTAAACAATAGTAAAATTCCCAGGTACTGTTTTTGAATTTGATTCAAGTGAATACAATAGTGTTTGCTTCACTTTTTCCATTTACCATAGTGAATCTACAGTACGCTATTATATCCTGCAATTTGTTAGCTTACCACAGTACACGTTAGTATTTTTATTGTGAGATTTTACTAGGAAAATCCAGGTTCTTGTTGAGCTCTTGTGTATTTTAAACAGCGTGAGAGTAAATGAATGTCTTTCTTGTGCCAGACTTAAACTTGAATCTACATGAGCCAGCAGATTTCTCATCATGAGAAAATAAAATGTACATTCTGTCAAAATATGATTTTAAATCTAGATTTTGGTGGTTACATTTCAACAGTTGAATAGATGGCACGGTTTTTCTCACCTTTGTTTCAGCTGATATTTTCTCTTTAATGCAGCTTGACATTTGAAATAAAAAACGTAAAGAGCATCATCACCTCCGTCGTCCGCTCTGTCGTCTCTTTACTACGGTACGAACGTGTCATCAGGTGGGCAGGCGACCGCACAGCATTCACACGCCACACCGTAAATCCCCCAAACCCACCTCGACAACACATGGCTGCAATAAAGCAACAAATGAAGCTATTCGAGAAAAGACATCCACGTTTAAGAGTGGCCGGGGAGCGCAGAATTCATCTCACTACAGCTGGGAAATGGCCTCCTCGTTCACACAGACCATAGAGAATATCAAATGAGGTCAGGCTGTTGACCACACGTGATGGAGAGAAAAACACGCGTGTGAGTGTGTGTGTGTGTGTGTGTGTGTGTGTGTGTGTGTGTGTGTGGTCAGTGCCGCCCTGCCCTTGAAAAAATGACCCAAGAAGAGTTCCAGCGGCTCTTCTCCAGGAGATAGATGGAGTCTGTATGAGGCTTTCATTAGAGCGGTACGAGCTGAAATATTTGGCACGGGCTGCCGTTGGCCCAGGGCGAAGTGTTACGTTAGGCCAAATCTAGTGATTATGAGCTCCAGTCTGTCTTGTGCTGTTCAGGAGGCAAAGCCATAAAATCTCATTAGAGGAGAATATTTGTGCCGCTGTAACAGTGAGCGAGAGCACCGGAGAGCGGAGTCATAACATTTTACAGACCCTTCCGGGAAGGTTTTCAACTGTGGCCTGGCTTTTCTTTAACGCTTTGTTATCTCCTGTCAGGATTGCAGAGACGATGTTGTGTGAGCCGTTGTTGTGTTTTAACGACGCTCGCGCTGTGGTTACGGGTGTTTGTGAAGTGAAATTGAAATGCTTGTAAAGCTCAATATCTGAGCTTCACGTGGGACGTTTTCACTAGAATCTGAATGTGAAGCGTGATTGATGCACACAGAGAATGTTTGTTCAAACCCAGCCCTCTTATATAGACGCTCACAGTTTAGTTCAGATGTCTGTTGATCTCACATCGGCCTCTCGTAGTCTTCACGTGTAATGTTTAAAGATGATGTGCGTACACTTTATACTCACAGTCAACTTACCTATAAAAAAGTACTGGCTAATTGAAAGTGACTACTCAATAACCCTTGTTATTTTAATCCTAATACGAACTTTTGTTTATTTTTTGTCTTTCTTACTGTAAAGCTGCTTGGCAACAATGAAACACTGTGAAAAGCGCAATATAAATCAAACTGAATTGAATTGAATAAGGTTAGGTTTAGGTTCTGCCGCTAGTTATTACTCAGTTATAATATTTACTGTGATAAATCCACAGTATGTACATGGGAAACAGGACTGTAAAGTAAAGTGCTACCGATGATGTTTCTTTGCTGTGTTCGGGTTTATGAGAAGAATATATTCGACTACTAGAATTGAGAATTGATTTCTGAAATATTCAATTTGATTAGTTAAACGTCTCATTACTTACAGACTTAAAATGAATTTTAGCAGTGGTTCTGTACGTTTAAAAAAATTGTTTTAGGTCTTAAGTTAGAATAATTGTGTGAATTTTAACGCGTGAACACACACATAACTCCATAGAGAGTCTATACTTCTGTCCTTCTGTCTCAGGACAAGAGCTCGGGGCAAGTTGTCACATTTTTTGTATGCTTGTGTGTTATTTCAAACAGTTTACCAGTAACCGTTTCTGTTGCGTTTAATGACTTATTTTGTGTTTTTCAATTGTTTGGCTGTGTAAATGTTGCTGTGAAGTTACCAGCCTGTTTGAACTTCCCCCATGTAACCTGACATCATATCCTGTTAAAACCATTCTAGTGAAGGCTTTATAGTTTATGTCTACAGCGACAAGCACTTAATGAGAAGTGTTTACTGCACCGATCACCCCGTTTCTCCATCACTTCTGAACTTGACGTCTCGCGCTCCTGTACCTGCGTGTGAAGAGGCGGGGCGCGCGTCGAGTTCCTCCCCTCGCGCGCGCTGACTCCTCCCCGGGGCCGCGGGAAACTTTCTTCAGTCGCAGCAGCAGCTCCATCACAGTCGGCGCGTGAGCTCGCAGCCTTCATCATGTGTCTGAAGAGCGCGTTCGTGTTGAGTTTGTGGATTATATTTATGGCGAACGTGTACGCGAGGAAACCTGACGAGTTCTTCAGCGCGAGCGTTTACCGCGCGAGGTGCGCGTCACGTTGCCTCAGCCTGCACATCACGCGCATCTCTGCTGTTTTCAAACACTTCCAGGTATGACTTTATTTTCATTTACCACGAATTACTGAACAGCTAACAATTACCTCATACAGTTCTGAGTGTTACTTACTTTGAAGAAACGTGTCACTTGTGTTTATGTGTATCACCGTTTGTTTATTAACATTTTGAGGTATTAGTTTGACATTTCATCGTGAATTATTCAGCTTTGTTTTGATTCTGTTGGGTTAGTTGCAGAAACATCGACTGCTGTAGCCTATATTTGGTTAAAATCATTGATAAAAGCTTGTTCCTGTCAGTTCTTGTTGAATGAGATGAATAGACTGACACAGATAAACTGACGCTTCAGAGACCTTCAACAGGTGCTAAACAAAACATGATTTGATCATTTTATCATGAGTGTTTGTGTGCATGATCACATCTCTAAATCTCTTCTCATTCACACTTTAAAAGAATCATTCTGAGCTGCGTGATGCCATGAAGAACCTTTAACCTTTCTATTGCACAGAAGATTCTTTATAGTGGAATACGACTCTTAAAGGGACAGTTCACCCAAAAATGAAAATTCTGTCATCATTTACTCACCCTCATGTTATTTCATACCTGTATTAATGACTTTGTTCTGATGAACACGAAGAAAGATATTTGGAAGAATGTTGGCAATTTTCAGTTCTGGAACATCATTGACTACCATAGTAGGAAGAATTAAATAAATGGTAGTCAAAGGTGCCCCGAAACTGTTTGTGTTCCTAAAATCTTAAAAATATCACATTTTGTGTTTAACAGAACAAAAAAATATACAATATTTTTTTTCTACTATGGTGTAGTGGATGATGTCACAGAACTGAAAATTGCTAACATTCTTCCAAATATCTTCCTTTGTGTACAACACAACAAAGAAATTTATACAGATTTGAAACAACCTGAGTGTGAGTAAATTAGGACAGAATTTTCATTTTTGGGTGACTATCCCTTTCAGACTATAAAACATCAGGAAGAAACGGTTCTTTCAAGAACATTTGACTTTATTGTAGTCACTCAAATAACCCTTCTAGAACCTTCTTAAAAAGATCGTTCCGGGAGAAAGACGTTTTATGAACAATACATGAAGATTATTTTAGCAATTCAGTGCGTTTGTGCCTTTCTATTGTTCTTTTTAATTACATTTGATTAGTTTAGTATGGGCATTTTTACTAGATTACAGTAAATTCAGGTTTATTGGTGTCACGGCAAGACAGTGGATCCACATGCACTAAAGATTTATTAAGACAAAACAAAACTGAAACAAGGTCATCCAAAACAGGTGACCACCAGGAACAAGGGCCGACATGCAACAACGACTGACAACCAACAACTGAAACACAAGGGCTTAAATACACTGGGAAAACACAGAACCAATGAATAAAAGAGCTACACAGGAAACAACCAAAACTACAAACTAAAAGTACAAAAGACAGGGGAACACAGACGGAATCGTGACAATTAGGAATCACTTTCTGACATTGAGATAAATGTGTCGTCCAGTCGACCCGAATTCACCTTACTGTATTTAATTTGAGCATAACTCAAAAGAAGTACAATAAACACATTTATAAATGCTTTAGAAGTTTATTAATACACATGTTTGGCAGTACAGAAATGAGAGGTTGAATCTTTTTTTCAAAAGGTCTTGAAAGTAGAGCTAACTTGGACTGAAAACAATCATCCACAGGCCAAATTTGGAGAGAGAAAAAATACAATTTCTGTATTTAAATTTAACGTCCTGATAAGTTTTGTTCTGAAATCCCCACTGATGTTTCTGACGGATGTATTTAAAACACAAACGTACATCAGGCATCAGAGGAAAGGTCTGCAGCACATCAAAAGAGAAATATGGAGAAGCTCTTGAGACATCTCTTTCTGAATCTCCGTGGCTTTTGTCTGTGGAGGAAGTGCCGTGACAGGCTGAGCTTGATAAAGAGCCGGTCGAGCTGGATGAGAAGCTCCAGGAATAGAAAGCGATTGTTGTCAGAGGTCCATAAAGACTGTCCAGAGGCCGTGTGTGTGTGTTCATGACTCTTTCATGTGAAGATGGGAGGTCTGGTCAGCTGCAAAAACAGCCACCCCCCTCACCCCCCACACTAGCCGCTTGACCAAATGCTTGTGTGACTAGGGTTGGGAATCGTTTCAATTTTATCGATTCCAATTCTGATTCTGCTTATCGATTTCGATTCTTATCGATTCCCAGTTTCGATTCCACAGTTGAAGTAAAACATTTAGATATCGACCTGTATGGTCATTTAGCCTGCTTATTGACTTGTTTGCTAAATATATATATATATTTATGAGCACCGTTTTGTGTATATTTACACATAGAAACACACCTTTTCTGATTTATTACAATTTGTATTATCATAGTTGAACTACATCACGGTTAAACTGCAGTTACTATAATGCAACTATGGTTAATTTGTGATTCCTGTGCTTTAATGCAAATTCTATAGCTAAACTATGCTTACTATAGTAAAAAATATCGATAATTTTCATAAGGGTTTTTATTGAGATATCAGCAGATCATGCAACGCATGTACGTTTCTGAAAATATGCACACAGGAATTGATAAGAGGAATTTTAATTTTAATCTCAAGTATCCGATTCCTATTCCTTTCGATTCCGATCCGATTCCTAGCCTTTCGATTCCGATTCCAAATTGGAATTGATTTTCGATTCCCAACCCTATGTGTGACACTCTTGTATCGTCGCAGATCCTGCTGGAGGTGAACACATTCCTGCATAAAGAGATTTTTATAGACAGAGACGCTGTGTGATGATCAACCAGTCGGTCAGTCTTCTCAATCCACAGATTCACGGTCAAAATGAGATGATATTTTTCATTTAAACCAGCTCTTCTTGGATCATTCAGAGAGTCATGTCAGGTTCAAAGTCTTTCCAGAGTCTTTAAGACATTTTAGAGTTTTAACATGCTTTTTAGAGATCGCTTTTATATCTCAATTATTTCTCCTAGACATTAATGAGATTAAATGGAGAGCAAATGCTTAAGTCTCATGTGTGTGTCAGATGTTTCTCCTGAGAGAGAGTCAGAAATGTCATTAGAGTTTGCGAAATGATGCCAACAATGTGGATGCTTGATTATGACAAAAATCATCAATATTGAGATCCCGATTATTTAACATGATTACTCACTAAGTTTTAAAACAACATAGAAAAATAAAAAAACTTGGCTTTTAAACTGTGAATTCAACTGAAAAATAAATGTAAAGAAATAGCACAGCTGAACCACTGTAAAGGAAGGGGGTGCGCTGTGGATTTATACCACGAGAAAAGAGAGAATCCTTGCACAATGGAATGCGGCACAATAATCGTTTTACGTCGATTATTTTGTTTTTGTAATTGTTGAAGGCCAAAATTGACGATATTCGATTAATTGCACAGCCCTACAACAATGTGTCAAACTGAGCTCAGATTCGTCTCGTCTGCAATCAAAGGTCAATATTTTTGAAGATCTCGATATGAACTCGAACATTTCACATCAAATCCAGATGATTTCACCTCTACGATCTACATTCATTTACACCTCCAGACTCTTCATGTGTTTACACAATTACACTATAAAACTGTACTATAAAACATTCAAATGGTTGTAATATTCAAATTAATGTTCAACATTATTCAAGTTCTTATGTGTTCCTGCTGCTTCTGACACTTCGAGTCATCAAAACACCCAGTTTAATGTTCAGTGAAATTACATTTGACATCTTTTTGAGTTTAAAATTTTCCCATCTAAGAAGCATCAAAAGGGAATTTCTCTCCCCCATCCCATAATAGTCTGAACGGAAACACCCAGCTGTAAATTCAGCGTCTGCATGTGTACTGAAAGAGTGCCTGTGTTGGTCCGTGTGCGTTTGGAAAGCGTCTGCTGTGTGTGGAATTATTTATGTGTGGATGTATAAAGCCAGAGGTGTGTCAGCGAGGTCCTGCTAGTGCGCTTGACGTCGTAAAAATGATGACGTTTTAAATTAAGCCTGCGTTTGGCCCGTACGCTTAATGTGCCGAGCCCGAGGGGCGCGTGTTCTGATCCAGAGGAAAGACAAACATTGGAAAGTAGTTGTGCCATGTCGCTTGTCACGGGCCTTTGATATGAAATAACTTGGAAGTGGAAGCAAACCGCACCAGCAGCTCATTGTGTGTGTGTGTGTGTGTGTGCGTGCGTGCGTTCGTGGCTGTGCATGTGTGTGCGTGTGTCTGTGCGTGTGTCTGTGCGTGTGTCTGTGCGCGAGTCTGTATGTGTGTGTGCATGTGTGTACGTGTCTTTGTGCATGTGTGTGTGTGCGTGTGTGTGTCTGTGTGTGTGTCTGTGTACGCGTGTGTGTCTGTGTGTGCCTGTGTGTGAGTGAGTGTGTGCGTGTGTGTGTCTGTGTGTGTGCGTGTCTGTGTGTGCGTGTCTGTGTGCGTGTCTGTGTGTGCGTGTCTGTGTGCGTGTCTGTGTGTGTGTGTGCGTGTCTGTGTGCGTGTCTGTGTGCGTGTCTGTGTGCGTGTCTGTGTGTCTGTGTGCGTGTCTGTGTGTCTGTGTGCGTGTCTGTGTGTGTGTGTGTGTGTCTGTGTGCGTGTCTGTGTGCGTCTGTGTGTGTGTCTGTGTGTGTGTGTGTGTGTGTGTGTGTGTGCGTGTGCGTGCGTGTCTGTGGTTTTTCATTAGTTATGACAGACCTGAATGGAGTCTTGTGGTGATTCACACACATTCACACTTGATTGTGATTCTCAGTGTATTCACATCATCTGTATCTGTTACCTCACGAAATCTTTCTGATTTATAAAGGAAGGTTGTTGGTTCATGTTAAGCTGTGTTGACAATATGTGTGACAAAGTTGATAACCACAGAAAATGATGTACACTCCTTCCCTTTAGTACACATAAAAAGAAAGCTGATGAATGTAAAGAAAGAGTTGATATTACAGCCGTAGGACTTTCAAGACTGAGGGAATTTTTGTCCTGTCATAGTTTAATAAATTGAGACAGCTATAAAAATCCATTGGTGAGTTTGAGTACAAATGGTTTACTTACAAATGCCAAAGTGTAAACACTGCGGCTGTATGAGGCTATGAAAACATTTCTGTGTCTGTCAGAGCGTCTAGACCAGCCTGGATTATAATCGTCTGGATTATCTTTTCAAATACACAGGTCTGTTCTGAAGTTCTTTATTTGAAAATATGAGCTTTACTTTTCTCCTTTTCAAACCTGTGGAACACAGACCAGACGTTTCATTCAAACACACGTTTATGGATTTGACAGACACTTGTATTCAAAGCAACGTACAGTAAATGAGCGGGAATAAATGATGACTTTGTTGTGGTTGAGCTATCTGTTTAAATGTATGTTTTATCATTCATGTGTTCAGAGGAATGGTAAGATGTGCTCTTTGTCCTGTATGATGGATGAGGTGTTTGAATGTTGGGTGTGTTATGAGACAACGTTATCTTAACTACGGAGCAATAACGAGTCATTAAACAGCCCATGAGTCTCTCTGTGTCTGTAAAAACCCTCGATAGCTTTGGAATGTCATTTTTACCTCATTGACCGTGACACTTTACAGCCGCTCTATCTGAAGAATGTGACAGCTGGAGATGTTTTGCACCTTATGAAATGTTGATAAGAAGTTCTCTGTTTGCTGATTTACCAGCATCATGTCTCAGTCCTCACACAATGATCTCTTATTTTACCATAAAGACGGTTTTAGAATTCAATTACATGTATATTAAAGTATCTTCTGGTAGTTTTTCTAATGGTCAATGCTGATATTTATTACAATTTGATAGCACGTATCCACAATCCACTCAAAATCCATCAGTAAACTGACAGGCAGAATGGGAATTTTATTCAGTTTTTCTAAGGAACACTGTAAAAAAACTGTAATTTTACAGATTTATTTTTACAGATTTGATGTAAAACAGCATTTTACTGTTTTTTACAGAGTTTTGTGTATTAGGGTCAAAAAACGCAAAATTACTGAAAAATACCGCAAATGTTCCCGCAAAAAAACAAGGAAATGTAATTTTACAGTTTATTTCTGGCGCCCCAGCTGTCAGAAAAAGTTTTCTTTTTTTACAGTTTATTTTTTAAATATGGTCAAAAACGACAAAATTATAGATAAAGACAACACATTTACAAAAAAAATGGAGAAAATAATTGAATAGATATCCTTATATCCTATAATTTTACAAAAAAAAATACGGTATATTCCTGTTTTTCCAATTTTACGGATTTTTTTATACAGTGAACTTAACCCTGTTATGTTACAGATCCTTTTATTTACATTCTAAAAAAAATCTTTTTTTGGTTTGGATGAGTGTTATTTTTGAAATGACAGCAGCGCTCAGCGTCTTTGATCAGAAGGGTTTGAAATGATGGATGATTCTGTTTCTGTGCACAGACACGTCTGTCTTATGTGAGATGTACTCAACAAGGACATCTCTGAAACACATGTTTTTGTCTTCAGTTTGTAGAGCGGATCTGTGTTGTGTTAAACACTCGCCCCAAAGCAGCAGTCTGATGAAAGCATTCGAAACATTTAAATAAAACACAGAACAGACACACATACAATGATCTTCTCTGAAATGCCTGCCAAAAAACATCCCACCTATCCATCGAAAAACATCCATCTAAAAACATCTTACAGACGTATACAGCAGAAAGCAGTATAGATTTAGCTTTGAGGTCTGCACATTTTTTCCTAAAGAGATTGTAAATGTGTTTAAATGTGTGACAGACGAAGGCTCCGTGTGTTCAGGAATCAGTTTCGAGTTGAGTTTATAGTGTTGATCTATAAATGTCTGTGACGGCAGCTGGGTCAACATCCCTACTGAGTGCTGGAGTGATGATGCTGTCCTGACACACACACACACACACACGCACACACACGCACTCACACACGCACTCACACGCACGCACGCACGCACGCACACACACACACACACGCACACACACATTCTGGAAATGACGTTCAGGGTTAAATGTATATTGTGAATGTAAGCAGGACTAATATAACACTATTCAGATGTGTTCTCTTGAGAGTGATGTCTGTGTCTGAAATCGTGTGTCTCATGTTGATGATGATAGTGGTGGTGTGGTGGGGGGTATCATGTCTTCGTCTCTTTGAAGCCGTTTGACCGTTAGCCTTGACATCAAGTGCTCGACACCCTGCGGTACTGGATGGCAAATTAACTCCTTTAATGATAAGTTATTTCCCGAGGTTTCACAGGGAATAACTGGATTACATTGTTCCACAACCCTTTGAACTTGGCATTGAACTTAAACAGACTTTTGGTTTGTAGACCCGTAAGGTTTAGCCGTTCAAACACTCTGAAGTCTCTTCTTGGAAAAAGCAACAAAGGGTCATTTAATGGCTTCATTTGAAAGTGTTGTTAGCATCTCTTCTCGTGGTGATGTCGGCATGCATATGAAGACCAAAACTCATGTGATCTGTATGTTGACGTGTAGCATTTCATGTGTCACTTTATTTCTCTCTTCACAGAGTAACGGATCTCTGGTTTGGTGTCAGAATCACAAGCAATGCTCAAAGGTAAAAACTCAATCACATTCATCCTAAAATCTCAAGAAAGCATTCTGAAAGATTGTTTAGAACTGTTTGTGAATTCTGTTTAGTGATGATTTATGAATGATTTGTAATGTTTTAATTCTGTTTACACGTTGACATTATGAACCAAATGCACAACCTGTTGAATTGGTTGCATTCTCTTCACTTGTGTTGGATTTCACGAGCTGTTTTCAATGAGGTCCAGTAGAATTGTTTTACCAATAGACGAAACCTTGAATTTCTGTGAGATGACTCATGTTTTGTGTTGTAACGCTGAAGTTTTGGTTCTGTGGTATGATTGTGTAAACGTGCCGGCCGTCATGCTGGTGCAGATGAAGACGAGTGAAGTTTAGCCAAGCGGAGCAGACGAGAAGCGGGCAAAAACAAAACTTCACTTTCCTTCACACGAGTTAATGAGGATGTCAGGGGCTTCAAAGCCCAGTTAAAGTGTGCTTTAAAAGCAAAGACGCTTTGTTTTGGTGTTAGAAATGCAACAAAAGACCTGTTTTCTTTTCCTTTCCATGAAGTTGGCCAGCATTGGTTCCTGGCAACACTGTTGTCCCTAGTCATCCATCAAGAGCTGTTATGTTAAAGAAGGATTTGACTGTTTGCGTGTCTGAACGTTGGGCGTTCCCATTGAAACTGGCCTTCTTCATTTATGATTCAAAAATTATAAGAGCACTCGACGCCCGTGAGAGCGTTGGGCCATTCTTAAAGAGTTTGTGTCTGAGGTTGTGTGTTTCTACAGTATTTACAGATGTGCTAGTGTGGGTTTAAGATGTGTTTGTGTTGGATGAGGTGTTTCTTTATTGTTAATGTGTGTACATCTTGTAATGCATCATGGTGGTTTTTCATCATCTCTCACCACAAGCGTTCAGTTTTCAGAATCATGTGAAGCCAAACAGCTTCGCTTTTAAAAAAGTGTTCCGTTTCGTTCCATCGGTTCTGTCCTGTCTAACTGTTACTGAACACGTCTAGAGACAGAATGTTGAGTGCTGGACTGACACTAAATCCAGTTTTCAACTACAAACAGAAACTGTTTTTTACAATTTAATCACATGACAGCAGCATTTTGGAGGCCTGAAAACGCAAACTTTTGAAAACGGATTTTAAAGTTGAAACTAAAACAACTTTCATTTTTAGTGCATCGTTGGTGTGTAAAGAATGTAGGGTTGACTTTGAATGTTACTAAAGTGTTGTGAAATGGTTCAACTTTAACTCTCTAGGCACGGGCCGAATACCGGTTCCAAGGTATACCGCGGTTTGGAAAGTCACGGTTTTAAAACCACTAAAAGTTTCTGTTATACCGTTCCAAAGGTACGAGCTGTTTTGTGCAGGAATCCATCAGGTTCTGTGCTATATTTTGTTTATGCTTAATTAGTTGTTTGCTCATCTGCATTTAATTGATTTATGTATATATATGGATGAATGCATGCAAGTTTAATTACTGGAAATGCATTTAAAAGAAGACTAGGAATGGGTGACATGTTTTCAAAATGATTGGGAAGCACTAATTTAACCTGACATACTGCTCATGTTTACTACTGTTCCAAATAGTTGCTTAAAAATCTAATCTATTGTGTTCAATGTTTTTTACTCAGACATTTCAAATAACACATTTTCAAGCTGCCACCCCAGTGACAGGTTGGCTTAAGGTTACCATACCGTCAAAATCTCATACCGGCCCATGCCTATAACTCTCATATCGTCGCTGTCCTTCTGAAACCTCCGATGTCCAAATTCGCTGTTTTTCCGGATATGGAAACGGATCTCTATGGATCTTTCCAGTGTTATGGAAAAAACACTGTACTTTTTCAATCAAGCACTTTTAAAAACGTTTTATTTGCAAAATCTAGTGACGAACATAAAGGCTGACTAATGATAATGATTTATGGCACACACAAAAAAAATCAGTAAATATGGAGATACGAGGTTTCAGAAGGACATCAGCGGTTTGTTGCGTCGTGATAGTGTTGTTGAGGATTGTTGGAGCAGGTTTGTGCTGGCAGAGTTCGTGTGTGTTTCAGTGATATGCTCTTAATGAAGTGATCTGTTTGTCGAGTCTTTACATTACAAAGCAGGAATCACACTGAGGCCGTTTTTACAGGGTGTTGAATGGTACAGTTTGTGTGTTTTTGTGTTTGTGAATGCCTCTTTCACTGGAGACTGAAGCGACTCACCACACAAGTCAAACAAAAGCTAAGAAAGTGATGGTTTAAACGAGACCCCCCCACCTCCACAGACACACACTTCACAGAAACTTCATCACGACTCGAACGAAGGCGACCTCTCGGACCCGTCTCCGCTCTTCATCTGAGACTGACGGTAAAAGCGGTCGCGGTTTCTCCCGTGAAGGGTCCAGCGTCTCTCCGGCCGCGGCAGCACCCTGTTGTTATGGTAATTAACCCCGTTGCCCTGTTGCCGGAGGGAAGAGAGAGGGCATTTGTGAGTGTTAGAGCTTCATTAGCATGCCATAGCACAAGCGTCACCCTCCATTCACACCCGGACACGCCAGGAGGCCAGAATGCTCGGGCTTTGTCAGCCTCTTTTTGTCTCGTCCGTCTTTCTTTCTCTTGTGAGCACTTCTTCAGCACGGCCTTCACACGGCAGGAAAGTTTGACAACTTCAGGGTGCTTGTTCATGCGAAAGTGGGCGTAGAGGAGAAAAACAAGCTGCTGAAAAGCAGTTTCGGTTGCTTGGTGGGTCAGACATCCAAGAACCCCTGACGCTTCCATTGATTTGCTTTGCAAATAAGCGTCAACGCCAGACAGACTGGCTGAAATGCACTTACGTGGCAGTTTATTATTTGGCTGGTCAGGTCATTGAAAGAACGGCCAAACGGATTTCTTTAAATTCCTGTTAAATATTGATTTAACGGGAAGCCGAAAGCTCTCGGATTCTGTCATGTGAGCCGGCGAGCGTGTCAGAAATGTTTGACATGTAGAGGTGTTGTGCTTTTCCCCTCATTTAAATACGTGTCTGCTGTATTAAGATTTGAATCATGGGAAAACGTCTCAGAGCTCAAGACCCCCTCCCACCCCCGCCGAATTAGTCTGACTTTTGTGACATGTGAAGGAAGTGCTTTTCCAGGTCACTTCAGATGAAGGCAGGACTTTACTTTCTGCTGCTTCATGTGTATTGAGAACACAAGATGTTTCATGCTTCAGGCCTAACGTTTTGTTATGATTTAGTGTCTGTTAAATCTGTTAAAGATATTACACCTACAGTTTATATCAGAGATGTTTTTACACCTCCTTTCTTACCCTTTTAATCCCTTAACATGCACGGGGCCTGTGGAACGGGCATGATTTAGCCTGTCTGTGTGTTTATTACCTTTGTTTTACATTAATATTCAATCCAAAACTATAAGTTATGAACTTGTTTTTGCGATCAAAAAAATGGTCAAAAATAGGGCCGCTTATTAAGAGGTTGAATCTGTATGGCATAACTTTTTTGGGTTAAAACTAAATATAATATGTTAAGTATAAGTAACCTGCGGATTTATGTTTCAAACAGAGACCGTACAGACTGCAGATTTAAACGTCTTGAGAGAAGCCACATGACATGTTGTTGTGTTGTGTATACTCATAAAAAAGTGTCAGATGTTGTGTAAACACTGGAATTAAACACGAAACCAAACACACACAGAGCAGCAAGTGATGTCTGATTCACGCATGAGTCACTTTAAGTGAATCTAAACGAATCCTTAACTCTTACAGTTGTATGTGATTCTTTTGAGAATTAAATCGGTTTATTGACTTACTGGTTGTTTATATAAGATAAATAAATTTGCATTTTAATGATGTGTCTAATATGCAGTACGTTGACAAAAGAATCGTTCTCTAGTTAAAGGAACAATACGGCGTTTTTAGGAGGATCTATTGAGAGAAATGCAATATAATATACAAAACTATTTCTTCAGAGCTGTATAAAGACCTTACGTAATGAAGCGTTATGTTTGTAATACCTTAGAAGAAGATGTTTATATCTACATACAGAGCGGCCCTTCACAGCCATGTTTTGTACAGCAGCCCTAAACGGACAAACAACTCTACAACACGCGTTTCCTCTTCCTCTCCACTGCGGTATCGTGGTGAAACAGATCGCGGGATGATCTGTGATCCGTACAGATCGTGCTCTCCGGTGAAGAACGCATGTGACCCGCAGATTAACTGAAAGTTTATTCATCATTGAGTAGAGAGTAAAATGTGCTCTCTCTACAGTTTTAGCGCCAACACGCTCTCTCTCTCTCTCTCTCTCTCTCTCTCTCTCTCTCTCTCTCTCTCTCTCTCTCTCTCTCTCTCTCTCTCTCTCTCTCTCCCCCTCCCTCTCCTC
>NC_079895.1:667375-689682 GCF_024868665.1 Triplophysa rosa | reverse complement strand
TCTCTCTCTCTCTCTCTCTCTCTCTGTCTCTCTCTCTCTCTCTCTCTCTCTCTCTCTCTCTCTCTCTCTCTCTCTCTCTCTCTCTCTCTCTCTCTCTCTCTCTCTCTCTCTCTCTCTCTCTCTCTCTCTCTCTCTCTCTCTCTCTCTCTCTCTCTCGCTCTCTCTCTACAATATTAGAGTACAATATTAAACAATGACGCTCAAAACTTCTCCGTCACACAACTAACATTACACAACAAAATATCTTTGTATGTTAGTGTGTTACTCACGTACTGATCCGAATCAAAGCGGAATCCTGCCTGACGTTTATCTTTCTTTTTAAACTTAAAATCCACAACCCTTTTATTTGATGTAATACATAAGACATGGCTCTTTCTACAGTCTTTCGAATGCCCGCATGATCTCTTCCCTGCGTCAACATGAGAACCACATCTTTTTGTACTGTTTAAAGGGAGACGTCATCATTTACTCATCCTCATGTCATTTCTTTCTTCTTCAGAACACAAAAGAAGATATTTTGAAGAATGTTGAAAGTCAAACAACACTGAACTCCATTGCCTTACATTGTACGAACACAAAACCACTGAGACATGTCTCAAAATATCTTATTTTGTGTTCCACGGACAGCATGAGAGAGAATAAACGAGGACAGAATTTAAGACTCCAAATAACACAAACGCATGTTTAACACACATTTACTATAAAAAACATGGTTCATAATTTTTGTAAGAGAATCCGTTCTTGAGCGGCCACCCAGCAGAAGTGTTTTCAGTCCATCAGGAAGAACTTCAAAGAACCTTTTGGTGAACGTGTAAAGCAGATGAGTTAGCAACACCTTTGCTCAGCGTCACTGTTAAAGACATCAGCGTTCGGAGGAATGTTCTTGTTACGTTCTCACAATACTTTAGCGTGCGCTTCTGCCGTCTGAGAGTTTAAATGAGTGAACGGTTAAATGAGTGGATTTATTGGCTTCCTGATATCAATGTCCCGCTGTGGCGTCTGGTGTATGTGTGTGGCGCTGGGCCGCAGTGGAGGGCTGGTCAGGACCCAGCGGGAGATGCCCTGATGGGACATGCCTGTTAAGTTTGATGGGCCGTGTGTGTGTGCGTGTGTGTGTGTGTGGGGTGGGGGGGGGGTCGACCCAGGCTTCTGTCTGCTATCTGTTCCACTCATTACTCATCATGGTGGGTGGCAAAAATAGCAGCCAGGGAGCTGAATATATGTGTCCAGACATACACAGCGTTATATCGCACGCTTTCATTGGGTTCACTCCACACAGGAAGTGTACATGACACATTCAGCCAATAAAACGTCAGCTTTAAGTTTTTTTTTTAATGACGAAGTAAAAGGAACATTTCAGGAGACTTTAAATGATGTCAGATGAAGATGATTCTGGGAATGTTTGCTGCAGGATTTTGTTATTGTAGCAGTGGGCACTGACCCCATCATGACCTCTGAAACCTCTGAGCCTAACAACTAACTATTAATAAAATAACATTCAAACAAACCTTTGAAACGGCATCTTTAACATTATGTTGTCATATGAACTCACGTTACAACATTATTTTAAAGTCGGCATGAAATTAAAAATGATCATTATAATTGTTTTACACAGTGGTGAAGTATTTATTATACATGATTTCTCCGTGCACATCATTATTGTTTAAAAATTCATTTGCACTTGTAATCTTTAATCAAAACCGTTAAGCTCCTCCCCCTCTGGAAAACCTCTCTTCACTTCTGGTCAGGAGGAATGGTGCGAGGGCGGGGCTGCAATGACTGACAGATCGCAAACTAGCGTTCAGATCTTTCACCTTTTAACGATCCAATCAGTTGTCGGTGGATGAAATCAAGTCCCGCCCTACATTTTTCTCTCATTTCGGTTTCACTCCGGTATACGTCACGATATGGAAAAAAATACAATCGCTACTTCTGTTTCATGCCGACTGTAAAGCTGAAATTCATAATGTTAACCTCTCTATCGCCATCTCTGTTTGAAATATAAAACTGCAAGTTACTTTACAATAACATCAAGCTGACATATTCAGTGACATTGTACTTGTTATAAAACTTAAAAATGATTATTACCAGCTGTTTTCACTGGGGTGTATGCACACGGTGACGGGGCGATGACGTACTTCAGCTCTGTTACATCCGGTGCACAATGACGTCTCTTCAAGAAGCACATAGGACACGAGTCAAATGATCCAAACATAAGACATTCTTAAATACACGTTCATTGTTTTGCCTCTTTGTAAAGAAAAGTTTTGTAATCGATTAGAGGAGACGGGCTGATTTTCATGGGTGGTAGTTTTTTAGGTCTGTGACTGATGGGAGAAATAAACGGGGGATTGTCAGTAATGAGGTTTCTCACAGCTGTCAGTATAGTGACGCCTGGATGTCAGATAACAGCTCGACTCTCTCGTTTATTTCCAGACTCCAGGGATTATCAGAATCAGAGCTGCCTGTAAAATCCTCTCAGAGCAATAAACAGAGAAGTCGTGTGTGACAGCGATGGACGTGCAGGCGTGAAGTTTGTTTATCAGTGTGTCTGAGAGTCTTATCTCTGTACAAACACTCACGCTGCTATTCACCCCTATACACAAATCATTCATTTACTGTTTCATCACTGAATCCAGCGGAGAATCTTTCAGACAAAACAGCAGCAGATCATTCACAAATACTTCCGTAACACTTTACAATAAGGTGCTATTTGTTAACAATTAGTTAATGCATTAGCTAAAATTAATGAACTAACAATGAGTAATACTAATACAGCATTTAGTAATGTTAGTTCATGTGAATTTCAGCATTTACTAATACGTTATTCAAATCAAATGTTGACGCTGTTAACATTAGTTAATGCACCATGAACTAACATGAATAACTGAATTGACATGAACTAACATTAACAGGGACTAATAAATACTGAAAAACGAATATTTCATTGTTAGCTAATGCATTTACGAATGTGTACTAATAGCACCTTATTATAAAGTTTTACGCATGGTTCATTATAATAAAATAGAGGCACATGGGTATTTATGGCTCAGATGATTGCCTCAGTGGATTAGAAAGATATAAGAGATATTTATATGATTTGTTCATGTATGCGTTATGGTAAATAAGTGTTTATTAGATACACTAACCCCTCAGCAGTCTTATTTATTAAAATTAGGTATTTAAACATTTTATAAAATTATGATTATAGAAGTAAAATAGCTTTCCTGCATTTTTTTCTAATTGATTTAAAGGGGTCATATGGCGCGAACACGTGTTGTTCTGTGTCTTTGGTGTGTTATAAGTTGCTCATGCATGTATTAGACGTGTAAAATTGCAGAAATGAAAGTGTGGGAACAAAAGAGTCGTTCTATGTAAATGCGAATGCTCACCCAGACCTGCCTGAAACACCTCGTGTAGCCACACCCCCACAAATCTACATCAGCTGGTGGTCTGATTTGACTAAGACCGCCCAAATGTATACTCAAGTAAGGTGGGCGTACCTGTCAGTACAATTGAAGAGGAACCTGATGGTCCAAATATGGTCAGAGGCGTCACATTTCCCTCACACGCTTGCAGTATTCCACCAATCACTACACACTGGTGAACGGCCAATCACAGCACACCTCGCTTTCAGAGCCATGAGCTTTGTAAAGAATCTGTGTGTTTCAGAGAGGCGGAGCAAAGAGGAGATACAAACATGCACGGTGTGTGGAAAATACAGCGTTTATCAACCTTAAATCCTGTATACACATTACATCACATCTAAAACAAACCATAATATTAGGGCTGTGCGATTTGGGGAAAATATCTAATTGCGATATTTTTGACAGACATTGCGATTGCGATTTGATTTGCGATTTTAACTTTTCTAATTCAAGCTTCAATTCAATATTGTTGTGTGGAGCACAGTATGGGTATAGTTACCCTGAAAGAAAACAACAAAAATAAAAACATTTAATTGTTTCCATTAAAACCATTACAAAATTAATTTTTGTAGTGTGCTTTGGGCATTATTCAAATAGGGCTTACTGTTGTTCAATTGGTTCCCAACTTCCAGATTACATCACACCAATAGAATCCAAATACCAGTGTACACTATTATAGTTTCCATTAAAACAAATACAACTCCCATTGTAACCCTTAAATCCATAACATTTTCTATTGTGTTAGTGAATTATTAAAATAGTTCATAGTTTACATAGGCTGATTTATTATTGTTTAAGTATGTGGGATTTTTTAAAACAAGTAAAAAATGTGCTGAATGTTTAATTTCATCCAAGTGAAATTAGCAAAACAGTTAGATAGAATTTACATTTGTTTGAAACGCGGAGCTAGGCGTGAGTTTACACAGGGTGCGCGCGTGCGTCAAGCCTCGTCCATATTGCCAGGTGCCCGAGCCGGACTCAAGTACTATAAACGTCATTATGATGGCGTTATTATAATGACAAATGTCGCGAGCGCATTATTACAAGGCGAGAGCGCATTCTTGTCATACGAGCGCGCGAATCTCTCCGCTCGCACGCCATTTCCTTTGCTCGTGCACAAAACTGGATCGCGCGCTTTCAACTATACGCTGCTCTCTTATGAATTTTCTCTCCTCTCGCTCAGTGAGCGTGTGCGCACTCAAAATGCGTTGCCTTGCGTCCACGAATCCTTTGGTACTCTTGCTCTCGAGAGGTCCTCCTGCGTGTTCCAGGCATTATAGGCTGTCAAAAGTAGTCAACCAATCAGGGATAGGCTTCCACGGCGGGCCAATGAAAACGCGACCTCTTACATGGCATCTTATTGGTTGAAAGTGACTCGACGTTTTCAACGAAGCAAGATGGATCCACCACGTTCTCAGGTAACAATATTAATATATTTGATGCAACATTATTAGTCAAATGTGTATTAGAAATGAACGGGGCATTAGGATGCTTTGTAGGCTACATATAAACGTCAGTTTAACTACCATGTTATTCAGACAAAACAGGCCAACACCCTCAAGTTCATGTGGTCCTCATGCATGTCCTACACTAAACATAGTATTGTCAAAATAGTACTAAATTGATTACCGAACAATTTAGATTGGTGTCTTAAGTTAGCTTTATTCTAAAATAATATTTACTACAAGTAACGGTACATATCAAAACAATAATAGCACTGGAGCATTTGGAAAATCATATAATATTCTATACCTATTTGGTTATGCATTTAATGCGTTTGCAGACAGACACTGTAAGTGTTCTGCATTCAGTGTTCCAGAAGTTCAGGGCATAAAACTGAACTTCTATGCAATATACCAAACGCTCCCTTACCGTTCATTTATAATATACATTTGATTAATAATGTTGCATCAAATATATTAAAATTGTTACCTGAGAACGTGGTGGATCCAGAGGCGTATTAAGACCTCATGGTGCCCCCCATCCACCCACCTACCCACACGCAAGAATCCACTCATTAAAAGGTTTATATATTAAAAGATTTTATAAGAATGAAACTCAGCAATTTACAATGTACTATTTTACAAGAATTACACATTAACATGACACTTTTGTAGAAAAGAACACGAAAAACAACTCTTTTCATCAAGCATTTTTAACAATTAGGCCTACTGTAGTTAAGAGGTCGCGTTTTCATTGGCCCGACGTGGAAGCCTATCCCTGATTGGTTGACTACTTTTGACAGCCTATAATGCCTGGAACACACAGGAGGACCTCTCGAGAGCAAGAGTACCAAAGGATTCGTGGACGCACGGCACGCATTTTGAGTGCGCACACGCTCACTGAGCGAGAGGAGAGAAAATTCATAAGAGAGCAGCGTATAGTTGAAAGCGCGCATCCAGTTTTGTGCACGAGCAAAGGAAATGGGCGTGCGAGCGGAGAGATTCGCGCGCTCGTATGACAAGAATGCGCTCTCGCCTTGTAATAATGCGCTCGCGACATTTGTCATTATAATAACGCCATACATTACGAAACAGGCTGTGTATGCGCGTCAAGTTTAAACGGCTCGTCCGCGAGAGGGGCAAGGCGGGGAAGAGTCGCGCGAGTATGACACAGGCTGTGTGTGCGGTCTTCTGAATTGGACGGTTCTTTAGTATTTATTTGCCTAATGATCGATCTGACTCTGCAGATGCCATAATAACACACACTGTCTCTCTCCTGCCTTCTGTATGTTTTTTTTTTTTAATGACGGACGTTTATGCAGTTGGCTGGGGCAGTGCTGATTAGGCATAATGGAGCTGCGCTCACTCAGTTGGTTAGCAAGAATGCCACTCAAAGCGGGCTTGGAACAGACGCGTTTCCTATTTTTCACATCGCTTCCACATCGCAGCCTCTTGCGATTAGCAAATCGCAACGTCTCACATCGCGATTGCGATTCGATTTCGATTAATCGTTCAGCCCTACATAATATTCATTTTAGACGTGTCATATGACCCCTTTAAAAAAGTATATGAAACTAGTGTCATTCAAGGATTCCTTCAACATTGTCGTTGTTTTATAAGTTGTCATCTCCCAGATGTTTTCTGTCATCAGGGTTCTCAGTAAATCAGATATCACCTGACGACGGCAGACCCCTTAAATAGGTTCTTGATTTCCCAGAGCCTCTTATCTCTCATCTGACCCTGTTTTGATGGATTCGTCGTGTTGAGGTGTCGTGTCATGATTTGTAAACGGATCCCAGAGAGGAAAGAAGATTAATTGAGCTTGAGTTTCAGTCCCAAAATATCCCGCTCATCTGAACTCTGTGTATGAACGGATGCGTGAGGACACGGGAATGTTTTCTTAGCGTCAACATTTCAGTTTGAGATGTATGTATTTGTTTTTAAATGTTTTTTTTACTGCTTTTACCTTCCGTCAGCTCATTTTAAATGGGATAAATGAATTGTTAAAAATGCAAACTTAGTTTCTGAAGTATGGACCGAAACATTTTTCCTCTGAGTTTCTCAAGACATTGAGCAGTTAGATTTTGTTTATTGAAATAGTTCGAGGTGTAATAAGTGATGTTAGTTGATCTGTCTGTCAGTGTTATGTAGTTTAAAGCAGATCTCAGTCCAGTCGTGTGGTTCCTCAGCTCATGAAATAAACACGCGTGTGTTTGAGCAGCACATGTATAATGTATGAAAGCGTCTCAGACTCTTTTGTTGTTGGTTTCTCTCTCTCAGCGTCTACATTAATCATTTATATGATATTTGAGAACACTTTTCTCTCTCTTTAGAGTCAATGTTACGGTTTGTTTTGTCCACAGATTTAACAGAATTAAAATCATCATTTTATGACAAATTTTCAAAGTATTTCATATAAAAAGGAAGACGGATCTTTATATTGTCTTGGTGTTTATTACATTGTGTATCTTTCAGTGAGTGTTTGTGTGTTTTGTGATGTTCTATGTGTCTTCTGTACACACATTCACTGATGCTCAAGAAAACAACACACTGTAGTGGGAAACAAGTGACAGGAATGTGTGTGTGTGTGTGTGTGTGTGTGTGTGTGTGTGTGTGTGTGTGTGTGTGTGTGCATGTTTGTATATCCCGGTGGGGACCTAAACCTGAATACACACCAACACATGGGGACTCGTGTCACTGTGGGGACCAAAATTGAGGTCCTTAGGTTTAGGGATAGGTTAGGGATAGGGATGAATATAGTTTAGAATATACAGTATTTGTACAGTATAAAAAACATTACGCCTATGGACTGTCCCCACGGAGATAGTCAACCCAAAGCCGTAGTGTTGTGTGTTGTGTGTGTGTGTGTGGTGTGTGTGGTGTGGTGTGTGGTGCTGTGTGTGTGTGTTGTGCGGAGTGTGTGTGTGTGTTGTGTTGTGTAGTGTGTAGTGTGTGTGTGTGAATTTCTTTTGAATTCAGATCGATGACACGCATATGTGCTTGGTCACATGTAACACTAAACAGACACGGCTCATGTTTCTCCCCTCTCTCTCTGTGATGATCATTAAGATCTACTGGAGCTCTGTGACCTCATCACCACACTTCAGTGTAAACATCAGCCACACACACACACACACACACACACACACACACACACACACACACACACACACACACACACACACACACACACACACACGCACACACACACACACACACACACACCACACGCAGCTTTGGTTGACTATCTCCGTGGGGACAGTCCATAGGCGTAATGTTTTTATACTGTACAAACTGTATATTCTATCCCCTATCCTAACCCTATCCCTAAACCTAAAGATCATAGAACACTTTTTGCATTTTTAGATTTGTTAAAAAATATTGTTCTGTACAATTGGACCTCAATTTTGGTCCCCACGGTGACACGAGTCCCCATGTGTTGGTGTGTATTCAGGTTTAGGTCCCCACCGGGATATACAAACATGAACACATACACACACACACACACACACACATGGTGACTCGTGTCACTGTGGGGACCAAAATTGAGGTCCTCATGGGCACAAAAGCTTATAAATTGTACAGAACAATATTTTTTACAAATCTAAAAATGCAAAAAGTGTTCTATGATCTTTAGGTTTAGGGATAGGGTTAGGGATAGGGGATAGAATATACAGTTTGTACAGTATAAAAAACATACCAGTAATAAACCAGACATGTGTGTGTGTGCATGAGTGTGCGTGTGTGTGTGTGTGTGTGCGTGTGTGTGTGTGTGTGTGTGTGCGCTGTGCGTGTGCGCTGTGCGTGTGTGTGTGTGCGCGTGTGTGCGCGTGTGTGTGCGCGTGTGTGTGCGCGTGTGTGTGGGTGCGTGTGTGGGTGTGTGGGTGTGCGTTCGTGAGAGTGTTCATGTCAGGGCTCTTCTGTATAAAGCTCATCAATCCTAGCAACAGTAACCAAGGGGTTGAAGCTTTTCATTCAGAATAATACACTTCTCAAAGATGTCTCGTGTGTTTCTTCACACACCTTATTGAGTAAACACACCTGGTGTTGAGTCTTACTGTCCTTTCATTCCTGATCTCTTCATTATTTCTGCTGGAGTTGTGTAGTTGTGTAGCCCGAGGCGGTGTTTTCAGTGGCTCACGCTCCATTTACTCCAGCACATTTTCCACACACACTCTTTTTTCCTTCTCGGTTGTGTCAGCTTCCTCGCATTTAGTTTATGAGCACGTGTTTATCTCTAATCTGAATTACATATAGTATGTACAAGCTCTAGTTTGTGCGTTTCTTTTGTGTTTCTACAACTCCGTTACGTGCTATTCAATTCAATGGACGTTTGAGAGCAGACGTGATTGATGAACATCTTTGTTAACATTAATAATAGAGGCGGGACATCTGTTCTCATGTCGGTCTTTACACACACCTGCACATGCTCTGACCTCACAAAACCCTCACAATCCACACAATACAATGACTCCATGTGTGCTAGATTACACTACATGTGTTTGTACACAAGCTGTTGAGCGGTACATCAGGTGGATTGCTGGATAAAAATCAAATGCATTTTTTTTGGTTAATGGACAATATGGATGTGAGAAAGTGAAGCTGCTGAACACTCATCACTTTTAGAGGAATCATTTAATGTTTCATTCAAGTAAATTCGAGTTTTGCAGGTACAACTTTAATTGTTTTGCTTATAGTCAATATGTCTCATGTACAGCTGCTTTGTAACAATGAAAATGGTAAAAAGCACTATATAAATAAAGTTGAGTTGAGTTGAGTTAACTGTGACAATAATCCTTCACATTTTCCTTCATAACTCACACGCTGTAACACATCTGCCTCACCTTTAGTTCAAGAAACACAGGTGTTCCAGCAGTTATAGTTGTGTTAATACATTTAAATTGAGGAACACAAGATGATAATATTAATTTAATACAATTTCTGCTCCAATAATGTGACATAAACCATAACATTGTACCAAAATATTATTAATCCGTCTAAACTCATAATGGTAGTAAACGCAAATGAATTAAGACGGGTGGAGTACTCCTATTTTAGTGGCATTATGGAAGTGCGCTATAGACATGTACACGCCTAAACTTTCGCGGCACTTTGCGACAGGTTACACACACGCACGGCAGGGGACAGCCGTTTCGTTTTACGGCCAACAACATGGCTTCAAGCAAGAAAGTGGGAAACAAGAAAGATGCCAACAATTCTAGAAAATAAATGAAACACCAAACACTGAATGTGGTACCATGGCGAAGACCAACTGTTTGTTGATACATGAAATTATGGAGGGAACGTTGAACGGCGGCGTTTAGGGACGTAATGACGTATGCCATTAATCCAACTATGTGGTGTAACATGTAAAACGGGAACATGAAAGGTATATTCTTAAAGCAACTCATGTAAACACCTTAATCATAATATTAGCTTACTCAGAATAAGGTAAATCATTCGATTACTGACGTCCATGTAAACGTGGAGGGTCTTATTTGGCGATAACAGCCGGCTGCTTGTACATTATCCTGCTTATTACACGGCTACTTGCCACATGAGCGAAAACTGGACATAAAATGTGAATTAGAAATATTTGATCAGCTCATTTTTACCGAATGCAGACCTTCCGCGAGGAAAATCCATTTAGTTTCGGTTTTAAAGTAAGAAACGACGCTCAAACATCATGAACGGGTAATTTGGTTTAATCGTTTGTAAATATATTGTCATATATGTGATTAAAAGACATATTTATATTTCATTTGTCAAAAAAACTGTCAAAATGATTTGCTGCATCCGGGTTACCGTGTGTTATTAGTTTTGAGCGGTTGTTATCTGGGAATAACGAACCTGCAAATGTCACGACCGGCCAATCAGAATCAAGCTTTCCAACCAGCCGTGTGATAATGTGTTTTAAAATAGTTTTGATGTGATGTCTGGTGCTTTACAGTGATTTCTGACAGGATCGAGTCGTGTGCTCACAAAACTTCACGCTATGTTTGCGTTTGCTGGCAGAGAGATGTTTGTGTGTGCCGAGTCATACTCCATTTAACAGCAAATAAAGATTTCACTGCCAGAGACTCGTTATTGATAGCGCTGCCTAATGAGCTCATTAAAATCTCATAAACATCTCATATCTCACGGCGTTCGTGTCGTCCTCACTGTGTGAATGATCTGTTGAATCAGCGCCATCACAGCACGTGTCACAGGTTATTGTCTCTGTTCTCACATCTGTCTGTGAACGGCGGCTATGTGAGCGGATTGAAATTGAAAAGGTCTGAGTGGTTTTGGTTTGGCTGCTCTCGTGTGGTTTGGGTTCAGACCAGCGGCGGTACAGAAGCACAGCTCTGCGCTCACGGACGTTTCTCTCGTCTGTATGTGAGGAAGGATCTGTCATGATACCAAACATCTGCGTGACCGAAGCCTGCCGAGAACGACGCCATCTCACTTTTTATTCGCTTGATTGATGTGATTTTACAAATCAAATGTGATTGTGTGAACACATGAAGAGTCTGGAGGTGTAAATGAATGTAGATCGTAGAGGTGAAATCATCTGGATTTGAGTAAATGTGATGAGAAATGTTCGAGTTGATATGGAGATCTCTATTGATATTGACGAGACCAATCTGAGCTCAGTTTGACACGTCGTGGATAAATATGAGATGCAGGATTTCTTCATTTGATCTCATTCATGACTACACTGAAAAAAATGATTATGTGCCTTAGTAGATTTTATGAAAATAAATAATAAAAATATACTTGATATAATTATGTTCCTGTTTTTAACAAAAAATTGAGTTAAAATAACATAAAAATCTTGGGAATAAAATATTTTAATTATTTAGTTTGAGTAATTTAATCGAACAATTTATTAAGTAAATCCAACACAATTTGATTATGTTAAACCCATTTAAAAGGGTCAAATTAAGTTGACTTATATATTTTGTGTTTTTTAGATATAACTACCTTGGCAGTTGATCCGTAGTTCCCAGCATGCTTTGCATCTGACTGCATTAGGGGATTAATTTTCCAGATTAACTGTCATTTGAAGTGTTTTTCAGTAAAAAGAAAGACTTTGTGTTCGTGTTTTGTGTTGATTTATTTTTGAGATTTAGGAGAGATTTGGTATTATTTTTAAGTTTGGGTATTTTAAGTTGTGACCGTTGTTCAGAAGAGCGGAGAGAAGAGTCTCTTCTCACTTGATCAACTATGTTGTAAAAATAATAGATTTCAATACGAAAGTAAGTGATCCGTGACGTTCGAGTCACACACATGTTTTTGTTCAGCGTCATTTTTTTGTTTACTTCAACAGTGTTGTAGTCGAGACCAGCTCATTCGAGTCCGAGTCAAGTCCGAGTCCAGAGTAGGTCGAGTACGAGTCAAGACCGAGTCCAGAGAGGGTCGAGTCCGAGTCAAGACCGAGTCCAGAGAGGGTCGAGTCCGAGTCAAGTCCGAGTCCTAGGACAAGAGATCTGAGACGAGACCTATAGAAATCTTCAAGAATATGTTAAATGTTTGGTGGAAACAATAAAACTGGCACCGAGCTCATAGAGTGCTCAGTGCATTAAATATACTATGGCATGTGTTTTATTTACTTAGACTGATATTAGTTAAAAAATATTATTAGCTGAGGGTAAAAAAAGGCCACATAGTAAGTGTTGTAAAGGTAATTTTATTACAATTATGACTTCCCCCTGACCAAAGATATGTCCAAAAGACGTCTTTTCTGCATCTTTCGATGTTGAAAAGACGTCCCTTTATTGGCCCATTATTACGTTTTCTGAACGTCTGATATTGACGTACAGGGGACCTTGGTACAATGTAAAAACTGGTTCAAATCTGGAGTTTATCAGACTACTTTCAGTTTTCACATGGAAATAAATGAAATGAGACTCTGTGAAATGAGTTTTGTACCCACAATAATAACCATTATTGTGATCAGTGTTTGCTTTAGTTGGGCTCTTGATCCTTGACTATTGTTAAATTAATTAATTCAGGTCATGTAATAGTGTTATAAAAACACTTGTGCACTGTGAAAGACAGACATGCTTTTACAAAAGTTGGGGTTGTTCTCGTGGAAATTGTCAGGCTGTAATAACATGTATTAGTTTTAAACATTATTGATCAATTGATGACTGGTCTGAGTGCTCTGGCTAGCCAACGCACAAGTATTGAGAGAAAATAAACAAACATATTTCACTGACATCAACCCTCATCATACAACCCTCAACAATGATGACAATGGTCAAAATAATTCAGATAAACAGATCACCCAGCATGCATTGCAGCATGAAGCTTTCTTTTGTTGATTGTCACCATTGTTGAGTTTCATATGCAGATTCTTGATGTCGTTGTGTGTTAAAGTGGTTTAACAGATTGTGAATATGTTAATTCCTAAAAAAATCACAGTAATCAAACTACAATCCACAGAGCTGACACATTAATAAACCAAACCCAATTATTAACAGTGATCTAAACAATTTCAAAATGCATGCATTACCATTCAGAAGTAATCATCTCTTTGCTACAACTAATGTATTTTAACACAGTTATGGCTGAAGGAAACCTAATTTAACATTAAAATAGAAGAGCCAAGAGCTCAACTAAAGGGGCTAAAAAAGATCACACTAATGGTGATTTTTGCAGGTACAAAAGTGATACTGATTCAATGCAATGAACATTGACAAATCATCCATTTTAACCTTGATTCAATGGTTGCTTGCTATCTTACTGCACTCAAATCATTCAGCTCAGTTTATTTCAAAGAGTCTCACTTCATTTATTTCCATGTGTAAACTCAAAATTTCAACCAGTTTTTACTTTGTACAGACTGGACATCAATATTACACAATCAGGAGACGCCGTGAAAAGCTATAGAAACAACTTTCATTTTTGGCCCATAAAGGGACGTCTTTTCAATGTATTTAATATTTCAATGCTGGGACTCGAGTGGACTCGGGCATAAGTCCAATTCCGAACATGTTCGAGTACGAGTGGAGACCGAGTCAAAATGCACACAAGTCCATGACAAGACCAAGACCATTAAAATAGAGTCTCGAGACCGAGTTCAAGACCGAGTCCGAGTCTCGAGACTTCAACACTGTACTTCAAGTAACATTTACTTGATATTCTTACAAAAACTAGATGTATTTAATAAGTAGAATTGACTTGATTCCGGTTAGTAAGTTGTATTTGAATTATAGCAGCACATTTTACTTGAAAAAATTTTGTGCAAATTGGATTGTATTAAGTATATTTTACAAGTCGTTTTTTTCAGTGTAGGAGAAATCATTGAGATATTAAAGAGGTCAATATGAACATCAGATCTGTGATGAACTGACAGTTTGTCTTTTGTCTCTTTCTTTTAGTGTCTAGAACCTTGCAAGGCATCATGGGACCTGCAGGAGAACCAGTGTCAGGACCTGTGTGAGGTACTTCAGCAGTATTTTCTCACACCGGCTGAAACTGTCAGCGCTGTTCTGTTTGAATAACACGTTGTGTTCTCTTCTTAATTTTATAGACGCACTTTCCAAAGAAGCATTACGAGTGTCTCACGAGCTGTGAGTTCCTGCGCTCCATTGAGAGTCAGAAACAAGGCGACTGCCCGGCGCCGGAGCGTGCCAGCGGATTCGCAGCGGCGTGTGTGGAGAGCTGCGAGACGGATGCTGAATGCTCCGCTGTGAAGAAATGCTGCTCCAACGGCTGCGGTCACACCTGCCAGGTGCCAAAGAATCTCTATAAAGGTACAAACACTGGCTTATGATGCATCGCATGTCTCCAGATGAGGTTGTGCATTATTGTGAAACAAACGTTCTGAACTTTGGCAGTGGAGTGAAGGACACTTTGTGATTCGTCCTTAAGAATCTTTATTCATGTCAGACTTGCCGGTTTCTCCTAATTTGCTGAAAGCTTCAAAGCCTTTTATTAAACTCCAGACCCCATCAGCGCTCTACAAGAGACACAAACGTATGATGACGGCTGTGCGAGCGTGTGGAATGCTTTTTCTCTCTGTTGTATCAGATACGATCGAGATGATGAGCGTGGATGATGCTGGAAACGATTAAAAGATGAAATGGAGCGTTGACGCTCGCTCACGGCCCGATCGCTCTCAGATGTTCATGCAGGTGGGCAGTGGATGTAACTGTGTTGTGCTGGAGGATGTGAGGACAGAGACACAGATGTGCGTCCCTGACGCCTGTGGGGTCCTTTCAGTCGGAGTCGGAGATTCAGAACAGCGCCTCTGCTTTCCTCTGACTTCAAAGATTCTCGCTGACGCTGCGTATTCATCAAGCGCCGTGCGTTATGAAAGAATCGCTTTAGTTTCAACTGTTGTAAAGGTTGCTGAAGATCTAGATTTTATTTGAAATGTGTGCGTTCTTAAAAAGACTAAAGGTTCTTCACAGTGATGCCATAGAAGAGACACTTTTGGTTCACCAAAGAACCATTTTCTCCAAAGATTATTCTTCTGTGTGTGCGCGCATGTGTGTGTGTGTGCGCGTGCACGTGTGTGTGTATGGGCGCGTGCGTGTGTGTGCATGTGTGTGTATGTGTGTGTGCGTGCGTGTGTGTGCGTGCGTGCGTGTGTGTGAGTGTGTGTGCATGTGTGTGCGTGCATGTGTGTGCGTGCATGTGTGCGCAGGTGTGTATGTGCACGTGTGTGTGTGTGTGTGTGTGGTGTGTGATGCGTGATTGTGTGCACGCGTATAGGATGTGTGCATGGCCATGTGTGTTGTGTATGTGCACGTGTGTTGTGTGTGTTGTGTGTGGTGTGTGTGCGTGTGTGTGCAATAGTTTTATGTGTGCATGCACTCTATGTGTGTGTGTGACGTGTATGTGCGTTGTGTAATGTACATGTGTGTGTGTATGTGACGTGTGTATTATGCACGGTGTGTGTGGTGTGTATGTGACGTGTGTATGTGCACGGTGTGTTGTGTGTTATCGTGCACGTCGTGTGCACGTACGTAGTGTGTATTGTGCGTGTCGTGTGCCGTTATGTGTGCTGCACATGTGTGTGTGTGTGGTTATGTACATTGTGTGTGTGTGTGTGTGCACGTGTGGGTGCACGTACGTGTGTATGTGGTGTGTTGGTGTGTGTGTGGTGCAGCGTTTATGGTGGTTGATGCAGCATGTGTGTGTGTGTGTGTATGTGCGTGTTGGTATGTACATTGTGTTGTATGTGCACGTGTGTAGTGCACGTTGTGTGTGTGTACTGTGCACGTGGTGTGTGTGGTGTGTGTGTGTGCACGTGTTGTGTGGTGTGTGTGTGTGTGCATGTTTATGTGTGCATGCACATGTGTGTGTGTGAGTGTATGTGCGTGTGTATGTACATGTGTGTGTGTATGTGCACGTGTGTATATGCACGTGTGTGTGTGTGTATGTGCACGTGTGTATGTGCACGTGTGTGTGTGTGTATGTGCACGTGTGTGCACGTACGTGTGTGTATGTGCGTGTGTGTGCACGTTTATGTGTGCATGCACATGTGTGTGTGTGTGTATGTACATGTGTGTGTGTGTGTGCGCACGTGTGTGCACGTACGTGTGTATGTGTGCGTGTGTGTGTGCACGTTTATGTGTGCATGCACATGTGTGTGTGTGTGTGTATGTGCGTGTGTATGTACATGTGTGTGTGTATGTGCACGTGTGTGTGTGTGTGTGTGTGCACATGTTTATGCGTGCGCGCATGTGTGTGTATATCTGTGTGTGTGTGTGTGTGCACGTTTTTATGCGTGCGCGCATGTGTGTGTATATCTGTGTGTGTGTGTGTGTGTGTGCGTGTGTGTGTGTGTATGTGCACGTGTGTGCACGTACGTGTGTATGTGTGTGTGTGCACGTGTGTATGTGTGTGTGTGTGTGCGCGTGTGTATGTGTGTGTGCGTGTGTGTGTGTGTGTGGTTATTGGACGTTGTCATGATGTGTTGATGTGTTTCCAGCAGCACAGAAGAAGGTTTGTGAAGGAATGTTGTGTGATTGTGTCAGGCGCAACCACATGTCAATCCTGTACAGCTGTTATTTATCTCTCCCCGCTGAGAATCCACTGCTTTAAATCTCACACACGATTGTCAGCGTCAAACATCAATTAATACCGACTCACACACAGACACAAACACGTACCCTGAGCACATGAGTAAAACCGCGGTGTGTGTGGGTGGGTTTACCCTTTCTCCTGCTGGATTACAGCGGAAAACATTTGTGAAGTGCCACAGATTGAAAGAACCTGCTGTCTGCAGATACATGAGATGAGAAGTGTTTCTTGCAGATGACCCAATCACAGGGCAGATCTCTTCTTTCTCACAGAGCTTTCTACTTAATAAATCTTTAATGTCTTGCATATGGATAATGTTTTAAGGCTTTGAAGGTTAAATGGAAGTCAGCAGCTTGTTGAGCTTCAGAGTCTGTTTGTGTTTGAGCTGCACATTGTGTTTTTTATTACACAAACACTAGATTTGAATTTGATATAGTACAGAAACATACGAATACTCCAGATATGATCTCGTTTGATTATTTTCTCTTTTTATATAGATTTTGATGGACACAAACGCATATCACTTCACACGGTAATCTCTCTCTCTGTCTCTCTCAGGAGCTCCTCTGAAGCCCAGGAAGGAGTTGGTGTTTCTGGAGGATTCCTCAGGTCAGCTGGAAATACGCTGGTCATCGCGCTTCAACATCTCAGTAGAACCGGTTCTGTATGTCCTCCAGCGCCGCTGGAACTTTGGCATTCACCCCAGTGAAGATGACGCCACCCAGTGGCAGGACGTGGCGCAGGTCAGTCCAATTGAACAGATGTAAGGTGGTGAAACTGCAGAACTCAAGACGTCCCTGATATTCTCCTTCTTCACCTTGATGTATTTCTCTAAAACAGATCACAGGATGTACAACAAAGACTCAACTAAAGATTGAAAAGTTCTCATTTTGTCCAGTTTAGTGTGTGATGTGTTCCTTTAAATGCGATGTGAAGTGAAACACCAGAAGGATGCAGACATGTCTCTCACAGCCCCTGGTCTTTTAATAAGCTTCACCTCTTTCATGTTTTCAAATAGATCAGATTCCCAGCTCATTTTCAGCACTAAATGTACGTGACCCCTGACCTCTGCTCGTGACCTCTGTGACCCTCAGATAGCCAAAGAGCGCGTCCTGTTGACCGACATCAGACCGAGCAGGTGGTATCAGTTCCGTGTGGCGGCGGTTAATGTTCACGGCACCCGCGGCTTCACGGCTCCCAGCAAACACTTCCGTTCGTCCAGAGGTGAGTCTTCTTTGGTGGGCCGACACTCAATATCCCTTCAGCGTTTACAGTTCAGACAGGTGGAACCTTCGACCAAACGCATCTTTTCATCTAACGGCCTTTTTTAGTCAAGAATGTTGAGACAGAAATGCTGAAGGACATTCACTGCCCTTCTTTTCAAACAGATCAGTAATCTTGTGTTATTTATCATGTTGTCTAGGGAACTGAATTAAATTGAATTAAAACAGAAATAGTGCACTTTATGACACATACGTGAGATGTAAGATTTCATTCTGAGATTCTTGATTCGGTGATTATGAATGAATAGTATCGTTAACTCGTGTTATTCCACTTCTGTATGCTGTTATTTTTCTTTTTTCATTCATTTGAGTTTTTATTTTACTTTATAGTATTTTAATGTCTTCAGTCGGCTTTTTTAGTTTTCATGTTAATTTAAGTTTGAATTCGAGTCATTTTCTTCTATGCTTTTTTCATTTTATTATTGATTTGTTTGATTTTAATATTGCTATTTAGGTTTGATTTTAGTTTAGTTTTGGTATAATTTTAGTGCCTCATCTTAAACGTATTTAAATGTAAGTTTATTTCAGTTCATAACTGAGGCAACATTTCTCATTTTTGTTCAGTCGAAGTTTTTTGGTCTTTATTATATTTGGTTTCAGTTAAGAAAGGTGTTTGAACAGCTGTAGTTTTATTACCTATAATACTGCTCTGGGTCATGCCGCTCTTCTCCAGAACACCCCTCACAAGCTTCACTGTACTTTTATTATAGTAAAACTGTGCCTCACACACATGATGTAGGAGTAACGGTGATGTCGTGTCAGGCTGTAAAATAGTGTGTCAGGATAGTTTGTGATCCAGGAGGAATGATGTGAACAAATGACAGCTGTGTGCTGTCTTCTGAGATGTGTGTGCGTGCGTGCGTGTGGACTTGTTTTTATATCCCGGTGGGCAAAAAAGCCTATAAATTGTACAGAACAATATTTTTTTAAATCTAAAAATGCAAAAAGTGTTCTATGATCTTTAGGTTTAGGGGTCGGGGATAGAATATACAGTTTGTACAGTATAAAAAACATTACGCCTATGGACTGTCCCCACGGAGATAGTAAACCAGACATGTGTGTGTGTGCGTGCGTGCGTGCGTGCGTGCGTGTGTGTGTGTGTGTGTGTTTTGTACCGCACAGCATTTTCACCCTTCCTCGCATATTGAGAAAATGTACCTCATTTTCATCAGTCTGTTGGTTTTCAGTTGTCACATGAAGAAACGGGTTCTTTTTTGCGCCAGTGTTTATTGAACTATTTAACAGCGCTGTGTCAAAAGCAGCACCCGGTGCACACCAGTGTCCAGCGAGCTCATACAAACACAACTCTTTTTTAAAGCCTGACTTTTATCCCATGTATGAGAAGACAGTGATTCAGTCATCGAGAGGCCGTGACGTCTGACATGTGATCCTCTCATGTCAACTTGCCGGATAAAAACTCACTAAAACATGATCAACTGTGTCGCTTTGAAACCGTGTTTAGCTTATAGATTCATTGTGGTTAGCGTATTAAAATAAAAAAGATTTGCAACTAATGAAATGCATGATTTAACAACAATACATTTTAAAATAGAAACTCTTTTTCATTATTTGTTTGTTTTTTATTCTTTTAGTTTTCTCTTTTTGAGAAGATATTTAAAGTGTACAACATGATGACTCCGCGTCTGTTCTGTGCTCAAAAATTGAAGAGACGGTTAACCTTACATTGAAATATATGTTATATAACATTTGATCTATGCCTTAATTATGTTGTAGTTGGAAAGGACTAAAAAGAAAATTATTTTAGGAGCAAAAAGGTAGAAATAAAGTGTTTAATTCCATTATTATATCCCAGTATTTACGCTAGCTTTCAGTGGCGTCCCACACAAACGGATGACCTGTCCAACATTTGGTTCGTTGGGTGGTGGTGTTCAGGTGAACTTTAATAACAGGAAGTGACTGTGTCTCTGGTCTGGACTGTTTCCTATTCAAATCTCATTGGGCTGACTCTGTTTCCTGAACACTGAATGACATCATATCCCTCAGACGTTCACCATCCCTTCAGCTGTCTAGTGTTCTGAACGACAGCAGGACAATGACTGTGTTTGTGTGTGTTCCTGTAGCTCCACTGGTACATGATGTTAGTGTTTATTTGACATCATGTTAAAAAACTAACCCCAGATTAAAATGTTGCGTTGATCAGATCCATCTGCACCTCCAACCCCATCTGACCTGAGAGCGACCAACATCAGCGTGGGGCAGGACGGTCTGATGACGGTCAGACTCAACTGGACTCTTCCTGTAGAATCTGACATCCCCGTCCATCACTTTAAAATCTTCTGTAGCTGGACCGTGCCTGGAAAATCACTGAGACCCTCCAGAAGAAAGAGACGAAAGACCACAGACGGGGTAAATGTGCTTCTCTGATGTTTGTATGTCAGTGTTTTGTGTGTAGCATACACCCCACAATACTGTAGCGTACATTAGCTTACTATAGTAGGCACTTAAGAATACTGCAGTGTGGGATTTAAACATGAAGCTATAGATCAGGTAGAATACGGTCATGGTATATTCACGAGTGTTTGTTTGGATGTGCTGAAGAGAGAGCGCAGCGGTGTTGTGGTGAAGGCTTGCTCTATATACAGTAATTGAGTTTGACGGAGGTGAGAATGTTGTTGACCGTGACACACGTGCGAGACCACAGTGAAAGTGTTCATAAAGTCTCCGACACCTGATCCGTGTGTTGACACAAACGCCGCTGTTTTCCACCTCATCACCTCGGGCTGGAGTTAGTAACCCGCCGAGGATGGAATGCCAAAACTATCTCCACCAATAACTGAATGTGAAAAACAGAAGCTGAGCTCTTGACATCATGAGTTCAGGTGAGACACACATGTGTTTCCAATGCCACAATCCTGGAGTTTATTTTCAACTTCTGAAGTCTGAAACTAATTTGATTAAAGAAAGAAAAAAGACTTCATGCCTTTGAAAAACAAACCAAACAGATAAATGCTCTTGTTTTAAAGATAATAATCAGAGTCATTTGTTGGTTTTAACTGTATATGCTGTGAAAGAACTCATCTGTTTATAAACGCACGTATTTCAGAGAAGAGAAGAGAAATAGCTGAAAATATAAAGGTCGTATGACGTGTCTGTGTGTGTCGTGGATGTGATGAGTAAACGTGTGTTTGATTCTTTGTTTTTCAGGCTGAATTCTCTGTTGATCTGGACGGACTTCACACCGACTTCACTTACACGGTTGAGGTTCAGTCCGTCACATACTGGTCTCAAACACGACTGAAGAGCGCCAAAGCATCCGTCCGCATAGACCCACAGCAACACAAACACTCCAGTACGACCACAACTACACATGCTGCTTTTCCTTTAATGATACCCCTTTCAGTGTATTGTTCAGCTCTCCTTCATTTTACACATTCAGGAAAGATGGAAGATCATTTGAGCATGAAACCAATCTAACTATAATATAGAAAGACGGAGTTTGCTTCCAAACTCAATAATAAATACAGCTAACTAACACAATAAAACACAATAAAAACATGATAACATAAGAAATGCTTTTTATGACGTTTTTAATAAACTGCTTTTTTAAACGGAGTTATCTCTTCCTATATTTGTGTTGTTTTAGATCCAGTGTCTAAGATGAGAAAGATTCCGGCTCTGAGTTCTGTGTCAGGAAAGAGAAGCTCAGGTGCGCTGGAGGTGGGCACACCGTATTATCAGGACGGACAACTACAGCTCCGCATCTACTGGAAAAAACCAGCAGGTACTCACACACACACACACACACACACACACACACACAATCACCCGTGTATCAATCACAAACACAACTCTCACACGTGTCAGCAGCTGTTTGTAATCTGAAGTGTTGAAATGTTGTCATGTTAAAGCACCGCAGGTCCAGTCTAACAGAGTCCCAGTCATGTTTTTACTTCATGAGTGGAAACATTCAACCTCTCCTGTCAGCGTGTGTTTGCTGCTCTGTGTTCTGTCATCGGTCAGACCAGAGAGAGAGAGACAGAGAGAGAGAGCGAGAGAGCGAGAGAGAGAGAGACAGAGAGAGAGAGAGAGAGAGGGAGAGAGAGACAGAGAGAGAGAGAGAGAGAGAGAGAGAGAGAGAGAGAGAGAGAGAGAGAGAGAGAGAGAGAGAGAGA